>NW_026290801.1:35000-285000 GCF_023373465.1 Oncorhynchus keta
TTACAGTCTGTATCTCTGTGTTACAGTCTGTATCTCTCCCGCTGTGTTACAGTCTGTATCTCTGTGTTACAGTCTGTATCTCTCCCGCTGTGTTAGTCTGTATCTCTCCCGCTGTGTTAGTCTGTATCTCTGTGTTACAGTCTGTATCTCTGTGTTAGTCTGTATCTCTGTGTTACAGTCTGTATCTCTGTGTTACAGTCTGTATCTCTGTGTTACAGTCTGTGTCTCTGTGTTAGTCTGTATCTCTGTTTTACAGTCTCTATCTCTCCCGCCGTGTTCGTCTGTATCTCTGTTTCAGTCTGTATCTCTGTGTTACAGTCTGTATCTCTGTGTTACAGTCTGTATCTCTGTGTTACAGTCTGTATCTCTGTGTTACAGTCTGTATCTCTGTGTTACAGTCTGTATCTCTCCCACTGTGTTAGTCTGTATCTCTGTGTTACAGTCTGTATCTCTCCTGCTGTGTTAGTCTGTATCTCTGTGTTACAGTCTGTATCTATCCTGCTGTGTTACAGTCTGTATCTCTCCTGCTGTGTTAGTCTGTATCTCTCCTGCTGTGTTAGTCTGTATCTCTGTGTTACAGTCTGTATCTCTGTGTTACAGTCTGTATCTCTCCCACTGTGTTAGTCTGTATCTCTCCTGCTGTGTTAGTCTGTATCTCTGTGTTACAGTCTGTATCTCTGTGTTAGTCTGTATCTCTGTGTTAGTCTGTATCTCTCCCGCTGTGTTACAGTCTGTATCTCTCCCGCTGTGTCAGTCTGTATCTCTCCTGCTGTGTTAGTCTGTATCTCTGTGTTACAGTCTGTATCTCTCCCGCTGTGTTAGTCTGTATCTCTCCCGCTGTGTTAGTCTGTATCTCTCCCGCTGTGTTACAGTCTGTATCTCTCCCGCTGTGTTACAGTCTGTATCTCTGTGTTACAGTCTGTATCTCTCCCGCTGTGTTACAGTCTGTATCTCTCCCGCTGTGTTACAGTCTGTATCTCTCCCGCTGTGTTACAGTCTGTATCTCTCCCGCTGTGTTACAGTCTGTATCTCTCCCGCTGTGTTAGTCTGTATCTCTGTGTTACAGACTGTATCTCTCCCACTGTGTTAGTCTGTATCTCTCCCGCTGTGTTACAGTCTGTATCTCTCCCGCTGTGTTAGTCTGTATCTCTCCCGCTGTGTTACAGTCTGTATCTCTCCCGCTGTGTTAGTCTGTATCTCTGTGTTACAGTCTGTATCTCTCCCGCTGTGTTACAGTCTGTATCTCTGTGTTACAGTCTGTATCTCTGTGTTACAGTCTGTATCTCTCCCGCTGTGTTACAGTCTGTATCTCTCCCGCTGTGTTACAGTCTGTATCTCTCCCGCTGTGTTACAGTCTGTATCTCTCCCGCTGTGTTACAGTCTGTATCTCTCCCGCTGTGTTACAGTCTGTATCTCTCCCGCTGTGTTACAGTCTGTATCTCTCCCGCTGTGTTACAGTCTGTATCTCTGTTACAGTCTGTATCTCTGTGTTACAGTCTGTATCTCTCCCGCTGTGTTACAGTCTGTATCTCTCCCACTGTGTTAGTATGTATCTCTCCCGCTGTGTTACAGTCTGTATCTCCCCGCTGTGTTACAGTCTGTATCTCTCCCACTGTGTTAGTCTGTATCTCTGTGTTACAGTCTGTATCTCTCCCACTGTGTTACAGTCTGTATCTCTCCGCTGCGTTAGTCTGTATCTCTCCCGCTGTGTTACAGTCTGTATCTCTGTGTTACAGTCTGTATCTCTCCCACTGTGTTAGTCTGTATCTCTGTGTTACAGTCTGTATCTCTGTGTTACAGTCTGTATCTCTCCCGCTGTGTTAGTCTCTATCTCTCCCGCTGTGTTACAGTCTGTATCTCTCCCACTGTGTTAGTCTGTATCTCTCCCGCTGCGTTAGTCTGTATCTCTCCCGCTGCGTTAGTCTGTATCTCTCCCGCTGTGTTAGTCTGTATCTCTCCCGCTGTGTTAGTCTCTATCTCTCCCGCTGTGTTAGTCTCTATCTCTCCCGCTGTGTTAGTCTGTATCTCTCCCGCTGTGTTAGTCTCTATCTCTCCCGCTGTGTTAGTCTCTATCTCTCCTGCTGTGTTACAGTCTGTATCTCTCCCGCTGGGAAGACATGAGGGGCTCATCCTGTTGTTGATGATTATTACACTGTACTGATGAGTCATGGTGTAAATGATGACAACAGCTTCAGTTAACAGCTGTGATGGGATAGTTAGAAACAGCATCAGACACAGTCTAATCATTCTGGATACGATCTCACTCCTCTTTCACCCTATTCCCTATTTAGTGAGCTCCGTAACTCGTCCCCACCCTATTCCCTATTTAGTGAGCTCCGTAACTCGTCCCCACCCTATTCCCTATTTAGTGAGCTCCGTAACTCGTCCCCACCCTATTCCCTATTTAGTGAGCTCCGTAACTCGTCCCACCCTATTCCCTATTTAGTGAGCTCCGTAACTCGTCCCCACCCTATTCCCTATTTAGTGAGCTCCGTAACTCGTCCCCACCCTATTCCCTATTTAGTGAGCTCCGTAACTCGTCCCCACCCTATTCCCTATTTAGTGAGCTCCGTAACTCGTCCCCATCTGGCAGATTACTGAACCCAAACAGCACCCTATTCCCTATTTAGTGCATCTTGTTCTACAGTATTGCGCTCTAAAAGGGGGAATGGGGTGCCATTTTGGGACGAGCCCTCTGTGTCCCATGGTCCTTTTGTCTCTCCATATTCTCTCTCTGGCCATTCAAGACATTGAGCACTAGAGGCCTGGTTGGCTGTGTCTCTGTCTAAGTTCAGCTGTGTTCAGTCTGTAGTCAGCAGATCCAGCTAATTTCACTGCTGCTATGTCTCAATCAGACCTGGTGTTCACATCCCAGAGATAATGATCCTGAAACATTGAGGCATCTGGGCCACAGAGAGGATGCATCCCAAATGGAGCACTATTCCCTATGTAGTACACTACATTGTACCAGAACTCAATAGGCCCTAAAGGGAATAGAGGACCATTTGGGAGGCATCCAGAGAATGGACCAAAGAGCTAATGTGTGATTGTCTCTCTCAGTAAAATAAATGGTATTTCTCATGGCTCGCTTCACTCTGATTAGAAAACATGGTCTCCGGTGCCAGAGCGTTTCGCCGTCAAATCCCAGCAGCAGAAGATGACTTTTCCTCTTCCATTATGTTGCCCTCTGTAATTACACACATCTTTCCCCATCTCTGATCATCTCTCTGCTAATGTCACCATCTCTGATCATCTCTCTGCTAATATCACCATCTCTGATCATCTCTCTGCTAATGTCACCATCTCTGATCATCTCTCTGCTAATATCACCATCTCTGATCATCTCTCTGCTAATGTCACCATCTCTGATCATCTCTCTGCTAATGTCACCATCTCTGATCAGCTCTCTGCTAATGTTATTGTCCCTGACTACGACTACTACTCTGATAATCCCGGACTGTTAGCTGTTAGCTGCTGTTCTACTGCTCTGTTTCTCTGTTAGCTGTTAGCTGCTATCTACTGCTCTGTTTCTCTGCTAGCTGCTGATCTACTGCTCTGTTTCTCTGTTAGCTGCTGATCTACTGCTCTGTTTCTCTGTGAGCTGTTAGCTGCTGATCTACTGCTCTGTTTCTCTGTGAGCTGTTAGCTGCTGTTCTACTGCACTGTTTTTCTGTTAGCTGCTATCTACTGCTCTGTTTCTCTGCTAGCTGCTGATCTACTGCTCTGTTTCTCTATGAGCTGTTAGCTGCTGTTCTACTGCACTGTTTCTCTGTTAGCTGCTATCTACTGCTCTGTTTCTCTGTTAGCTGTTAGCTGCTGTACTACTGCTCTGTTTCTCTGTTAGCTGCTGTACTACTGCTCTGTTTCTCTGTTAGCTGTTAGCTGCTGTTCTACTGCTCTGTTTCTCTGTTAGCTACTATCTACGGCTCTGTTTCTCTGTTAGCTGCTATCTACTGCTCTGTTTCTCTGTTAGCTGTTAGCTGCTGATCTACTGCTCTGTGATCTGCTACTCTGTTTCTCTGTTAGCTGTTAGCTGCTGATCTACTGCTCTGTTTCTCTGTTAGCTGTTAGCTGCTGTTCTACTGCTCTGTTTCTCTGTTAGCTGCTGTACTACTGCTCTGTTTCTCTGTTAGCTGCTATCTACTGCTCTGTTTCTCTGCTAGCTGTTAGCTGCTGTTCTACTGCTCTGTTTCTCTGTTAGCTGCTATCTACTGCTCTGTTTCTCTGCTAGCTGTTAGCTGCTGTTCTACTGCTCTGTTTCTCTGTTAGATGTTAGCTGCTGATCTACTGCTCTGTTTCTCTGTTAGCTGTTAGCTGCTGATCTACTGCTCTGTTTCTCTGTTAGCTGTTAGCTGCTAATCTACTGCTCTGTTTCTCTGTTAGCTGTTAGCTGCTGTTCTACTGCTCTGTTTCTCTGTTAGCTGCTGATCTACTGCTCTGTTTCTCTGTTAGATGTTAGCTGCTATCTACTGCTCTGTTTCTCTGCTAGCTGCTGATCTACTGCTCTGTTTTTCTGTTAGCTTCTGATCTACTGCTCTGTTTCTCTGTTAGCTGTTAGCTGCTGTTCTACTGCTCTGTTTCTCTGTTAGCTGCTGTACTACTGCTCTGTTTCTCTGTTAGCTGTTAGCTGCTGTACTACTGCTCTGTTTCTCTGTTAGCTGTTAGCTGCTATCTACTGCTCTGTTTCTCTGCTAGCTGTTAGCTGCTGTTCTACTGCTCTGTTTCTCTGTTAGATGTTAGCTGCTATCTACTGCTCTGTTTCTCTGTTAGCTGCTGATCTACTGCTCTGTTTCTCTGTTAGCTGTTAGCTGCTGTTCTACTGCTCTGTTTCTCTGTTAGCTGCTGATCTACTGCTCTGTTTCTCTGCTAGCTGTTAGCTGCTGTTCTACTGCTCTGTTTCTCTGTTAGATGTTAGCTGCTATCTACTGCTCTGTTTCTCTGCTAGCTGCTGATCTACTGCTCTGTTTTTCTGTTAGCTTCTGATCTACTGCTCTGTTTCTCTGTTAGCTGTTATCTACTGTTCTGTTTCTCTGTTAGCTGCTATCTACTGCTCTGTTTCTCTGTTAGCTGTTAGCTGCTGTACTACTGCTCTGTTTCTCTGTTAGCTGTTAGCTGCTATCTACTGCTCTGTTTCTCTGCTAGCTGTTAGCTGCTGTTCTACTGCTCTGTTTCTCTGTTAGATGTTAGCTGCTATCTACTGCTCTGTTTCTCTGTTAGCTGCTGATCTACTGCTCTGTTTCTCTGTTAGCTGTTAGCTGCTGTTCTACTGCTCTGTTTCTCTGTTAGCTGTTAGCTGCTGTTCTACTGCTCTGTTTCTCTGTTAGCTGTTAGCTGCTGATCTACTGCTCTGTTTCTCTGTTAGCTGTTAGCTGCTGATCTACTGCTCTGTTTCTTTGTTAGCTGTTAGCTGCTGATCTACTGCTCTGTTTCTCTGTTAGCTGTTAGCTGCTGATCTACTGCTCTGTTTCTCTGTTAGCTGTTAGCTGCTGATCTACTGCTCTGTTTCTCTGTTAGCTGTTAGCTGCTGATCTACTGCTCTGTTTCTCTGTTAGCTGTTAGCTGCTGATCTACTGCTCTGTTTCTCTGTTAGCTGTTAGCTGCTGATCTACTGCTCTGTTTCTCTGTTAGCTGTTAGCTGCTGATCTACTGCTCTGTTTCTCTGTTAGCTGTTAGCTGCTGATCTACTGCTCTGTTTCTCTGTTAGCTGCTGATCTACTGCTCTGTTTCTTTGTTAGCTTCTGATCTACTGCTCTGTTTCTCTGTTAGCTGTTAGCTGCTGTTTTGTTTACAGCCTTGTGGTGAGGGATCACATATATAAACACAGATCTCAATCAACTCTGTGTGGTTCATTTTCCTCACATCACCCATGCTATGCAGCAAAGCCCTGTCAAGCGTGAACAAACAGTGACACGCTGATCCCAGTCCGCTTGGGTAACACTGCAAACGTGTATCTCTGTGTGAGGCGCGTCATCTGTGTCGTCTAGAGAGTGGTGGTCTCCACGGTCGGCCACAGAGCAGTTCGTGCACATCACTCTAGAGACCTGGCTGTCGATTTGTTCTGAAGTGTTGTCGCCAGTCTTCATTAGCAGTCTGCTGGCAACGTAGCAGGGAACACTTACTGTGGTCCTCTCTTCTGACTCTGGTGCCAGTGCACACCAACACACTGTCCAGACAGTCTCTGCACTGAGACAGAGAAGGCATCAATGTCTCATTTAACCTCATACTAATTTACCACTTCATTATCTAGAATATAAATTGTGATTATTAGCCACCTTAGTTGGTTTCACGTTTGTGTCGTCTCTTCTCGTGTCTCTGAGCACTGTGGGCCTCAGCCCCCATTCTGTTCCAGTCTCTCTCTCTCTCTCCCTCTCTCTCTCTCTCTCTCTCTCTCTCTCTCTCTGTCTCTCTGTCTGTCTCTCTGTACTCTCTCTCTGTCTCTCTCTGTCTCTCTGTCTCTCTGTCTCTCTCTCTCTCTCTGTCTCTCTCTCTGTCTCTCTCTCTCTACACCATCTCTCTGTTGTCTCTTTCTCTGTTGTCTCTCTCTCTCTGTCTCTCTGTCCCTCTTTCTCTGTCTCTGTCTCTCTGTCCTCTCTCTCTCTCTCTCTCTCTGTCTCTCTCTCTCTCTCTCTCTCTCTCTCCCTCTTTCTCTCTCTCTCTCTCTCTCTCTTCTCTTTCTCTGTCTCTCTCTCTCTCTCTCTCTCTCTCTCTCTCATTCCCTGTCTCTCTCTCTCTCTCTGTCTCTCTGTCTGTCTCTCTCTGTCTCTCTCTCTCTCTCTCTCTCTCTCTCTTTTCTCATGAATCTGTTGTACTCTCTCTCTCTCTCTCTCTCACACCATCTCTCTCTCTCTCTCTCTCTCTGTCTCTCTCTCTCTCTCTCTCTGTCTCTCTCTCTCTCTCTGTCTCTCTCTGCCTCTCTCTCTCTCTCTCTCTCTCTCTCTCTCTCTCTCTCTCTCTCTCTCTCTCTCTCTCTCTCTGTCTCTCTCTCTGTCTCCTCTCTCTCTCTCTGTCTCTCTCTCTCTCTCTCTCTCTCTCTGTCCTTCTCTCTCTCTCTCTCTCTCTCTCTCTCTCTTTCTCTTTCTCTTTCTCTTTCTCTCTCTCTCTCTCTCTCTCTCTGTCTGTCCTGGAAATCTCGAATGATCAAACCTCTGCCTTTTGGGGGCTTGACTCCTGCTCGTTGGCAGCAAGATCTGTTGATGTGTATAACAGCCATGCTGGCTGTCTGTCTGTCTGTCTGTCTGTCTGTCTCTCTCCTCCAGGTATTAACTGTCTGTCTCTCTCTACCCAGGTGAACACCTGCGTGTGTGTCCTCAGGGCTACACCTGTCTGTCTGTCCCTCTCCTCCAGGTATTAACTGTCTGTCTCTCTCTACCCAGGTGAACACCTGCGTGTGTGTCCTCAGGGCTACACCTGTTGTACGTCCGACATGGAGGAGAAACTGGGGCAGCAGAGCAAGCTGGAGTTTGAGAACCTGGTGGAGGACACCAGTCAAACACTCAGGACAACCTTGGTGTCCAGACATCAACAGTTTGACGGTAAGACAAACAGCTAGCTGGGTTTCTTGTCTGTCATTGTGTGTCCCAAGCTCCATAGCAGAAGGTGGAGCTTTAGTTTGGATGTCCGCTGACTCTATTGCTGTTATTATATACAGTCGTAGTTGGTACAAAGTGGATGTTATTGGAAACGCCCGGCTATCTAGTGACGGGGAAACACTGAGTTGTGAACCCTGATGTGTCTGTCAAATGGAGCTGATGACCTCACTGGGCAGAGTCTAGTTCCTCACACCATGAATCTGTTGTACCTCACACCATGAATCTGTTGTACTGCTACCTCACACCATGAATCTGTTACTGCTACCTCACACCATGAATCTGTTTTACCTCACACCATGAATCTGTTGTACTGCTACCTCACACCATGATTCTGTTGTATCTCACACCATGAATCTGTTGTACCTCACACCATGAATCTGTTGTACTGCTACCTCACACCATGAATCTGTTGTACTGCTACCTCACACCATGAATCTGTTTTACCTCACACCATGAATCTGTTGTACCTCACACCATGAATCTGTTGTACTGCTACCTCACACCATGAATCTGTTGTACCTCACACCATGAATCTGTTGTACCTCACACCATGAATCTGTTGTACCTCACACCATGGATCTGTTGTATCTCACACCATGGATCTGTTGTACCTCACACCATGAATCTGTTGTACTGCTACCTCACACCATGATTCTGTTGTACTGCTACCTCACACCATGAATCTGTTGTACCTCACACCATGAATCTGTTGTACTGCTACCTCACACCATGAATCTGTTGTACTGCTACCTCACACCATGAATCTGTTGTACCTCACACCATGAATCTGTTGTACCTCACACCATGAATCTGTTGTACCTCACACCATGAATCTGTTTTACCTCACACCATGAATCTGTTGTACTGCTACCTCACACCATGAATCTGTTGTACCTCACACCATGAATCTGTTGTACCTCACACCATGAATCTGTTGAACTGCTACCTCACACCATGAATCTGTTGTACCTCACACCATGAATCTGTTGTACTGCTACCTCACACCATGAATCTGTTGTACTGCTACCTCACACCATGAATCTGTTGTACTGCTACCTCACACCATGAATCTGTTGTACCTCACACCATGAATCTGTTGTACCTCACACCATGAATCTGTTGTACCTCACACCATGAATCTGTTGTACCTCACACCATGAATCTGTTGTACCTCACACCATGAATCTGTTGTACTGCTACCTCACACCATGAATCTGTTGTATCTCACACCATGATTCTGTTGTATCTCACACCATGAATCTGTTGTACCTCACACCATGAATCTGTTGTACCTCACACCATGAATGTGTTGTATCTCACACCATGAATCTGTTGTATCTCACACCATGAATCTGTTGTATCTCACACCATGAATCTGTTGTACTCACACCATGATTCTGTTGTACCTCACACCATGAATCTGTTGTATCTCACACCATGAATCTGTTGTACCTCACACCATGAATCTGTTGTACCTCACACCATGAATCTGTTGTACCTCACACCATGAATCTGTTGTATCTCACACCATGAATCTGTTGTATCTCACACCATGAATCTGTTGTACCTCACACCATGAATCTGTTGTACTGCTACCTCACACCATGAATCTGTTGTACCTCACACCATGAATCTGTTGTACCTCACACCATGAATCTGTTGTATCTCACACCATGAATCTGTTGTACCTCACACCATGAATCTGTTGTACTGCTACCTCACACCATGAATCTGTTGTACCTCACACCATGAATCTGTTGTACTGCTACCTCACACCATGAATCTGTTGTACCTCACACCATGAATCTGTTGTACCTCACACCATGAATCTGTTGTACTGCTACCTCACACCATGAATCTGTTGTACTGCTACCTCACACCATGAATCTGTTGTACCTCACACCATGAATCTGTTGTACCTCACACCATGAATCTGTTGTACCTGAATCTACACCATGAATCACCATGAATCTGTTGTACCTCACACCATGAATCTGTTGTACTGCTCACACCATGAACCTCACACCATGAATCTGTTGTACCTCACACCATGAATCTGAATCTGTTCACACCATGAATCTGTTGTACCTCACACCATGAATCTGTTGTACCTCACACCATGAATCTGTTGTACCTCACACCATGAATCTGTTGTACCTCACACCATGAATCTGTTGTACCTCACACCATGAATCTGTTGCTCACACCATGAATCTGTTGTACCTCACACCATGAATCTGTTGTACTGAATCTACCTCACACCATGAATCTGTTGTATCTCACACCATGAATCTGTTGTACCATGCTACCTCACACCATGAATCTGTTGTACTGCCTCACACCATGAATCTGTTGTACTGCTACCTCACACCATGAATCTGTTGTACCTCACACCATGAATCTGTTGTACCTCACACCATGAATCTGTTGTACCTCACACCATGAATCTGTTGTACCTCACACCATGAATCTGTTGTACTGCTACCTCACACCATGAATATGTTGTTGTACCTCACACCATGAATCTGTTGTACCTCACACCATGAATCTGTTGTACCTCACACCATGAATCTGTTGTACCTCACACCATGAATCTGTTGTACCTCACACCATGAATCATGAATCTGTTGTACCTCACACCATGAATCTGTTGTACCTCACACCATGAATCTGTTGTACCTCACACCATGAATCTGTTGTACTGCTACCTCACACCATGAATCTGTTGTACCTCACACCATGAATCTGTTGTACTGCTACCTCACACCATGAATCTGTTGTACCTCACACCATGAATCTGTTGTACCTCACACCATGAATCTGTTGTACCTCACACCATGAATCTGTTGTACCTCACACCATGAATCTGTTGTACTGCTACCTCACACCATGAATCTGTTGTACCTCACACCATGAATCTGTTGTACCTCACACCATGAATCTGTTGTACCTCACACCATGAATCTGTTGTACCTCACACCATGAATCTGTTGTACTGCTACCTCACACCATGAATCTGTTGTACCTCACACCATGAATCTGTTGTACTGCTACCTCACACCATGAATCTGTTGTACCTCACACCATGAATCTGTTGTACCTCACACCATGAATCTGTTGTACCTCACACCATGAATCTGTTGTACCTCACACCATGAATCTGTTGTACTGCTACCTCACACCATGAATCTGTTGTACCTCACACCATGAATCTGTTGTACCTCACACCATGAATCTGTTGTACCTCACACCATGAATCTGTTGTACTGCTACCTCACACCATGAATCTGTTGTACCTCACACCATGAATCTGTTGTACCTCACACCATGAATCTGTTGTACCTCACACCATGAATCTGTTGTACCTCACACCATGAATCTGTTGTACCTCACACCATGAATCTGTTGTACTGCTACCTCACACCATGAATCTGTTGTACCTCACACCATGAATCTGTTGTACCTCACACCATGAATCTGTTGTACCTCACACCATGAATCTGTTGTACTGCTACCTCACACCATGAATCTGTTGTACCTCACACCATGAATCTGTTGTACCTCACACCATGAATCTGTTGTTGTACCTCACACCATGAATCTGTTGTACTGCTACCTCACACCATGAATCTGTTGTACCTCACACCATGAATCTGTTGTACCTCACACCATGAATCTGTTGTACTGCTACCTCACACCATGAATCTGTTGTACCTCACACCATGAATCTGTTGTACCTCACACCATGAATCTGTTGTACCTCACACCATGAATCTGTTGTACCTCACACCATGAATCTGTTGTACCTCACACCATGAATCTGTTGTACCTCACACCATGAATCTGTTGTATACCTCACACCATGAATATGTTGTACCTCACACCATGAATATGTTGTACCTCACACCATGAATCTGTTGTACTGCTACCTCACACCATGAATATGTTGTACTGCTACCTCACACCATGAATCTGTTGTACCTCACACCATGAATCTGTTGTACCTCACACCATGAATCTGTTGTACCTCACACCATGAATCTGTTGTTGTACCTCACACCATGAATCTGTTGTTGCTACCTCACACCATGAATCTGTTGTACTGCTACCTCACACCATGAATCTGTTGTACCTCACACCATGAATCTGTTGTACCTCACACCATGAATCTGTTGTACTGCTACCTCACACCATGAATCTGTTGTACCTCACACCATGAATCTGTTGTACCTCACACCATGAATCTGTTGTACCTCACACCATGAATCTGTTGTACCTCACACCATGAATCTGTTGTACTGCTACCTCACACCATGAATCTGTTGTACTGCTACCTCACACCATGAATCTGTTGTACCTCACACCATGAATCTGTTGTACCTCACACCATGAATCTGTTGTACTGCTACCTCACACCATGAATCTGTTGTACCTCACACCATGAATCTGTTGTACCTCACACCATGAATCTGTTGTACCTCACACCATGAATCTGTTGTACCTCACACCATGAATCTGTTGTACCTCACACCATGAATCTGTTGTACCTCACACCATGAATCTGTTGTACCTCACACCATGAATCTGTTGTACCTCACACCATGAATCTGTTGTACCTCACACCATGAATCTGTTGTACTGCTACCTCACACCATGAATCTGTTGTACCTCACACCATGAATCTGTTGTACTGCTACCTCACACCATGAATCTGTTGTACCTCACACCATGAATCTGTTGTATCTCACACCATGAATCTGTTGTACCTCACACCATGAATCTGTTGTTGCTACCTCACACCATGAATCTGTTGCTACCTACCATGAATCTGTTGTACTGCTACCTCACACCATGAATCTGTTGTACCTCACACCATGAATCTGTTGTACCTCACACCATGAATCTGTTGTACTGCTACCTCACACCATGAATCTGTTGTACTGCTACCTCACACCATGAATCTGTTGTACCTCACACCATGAATCTGTTGTACCTCACACCATGAATCTGTTGTACTGCTACCTCACACCATGAATCTGTTGTACCTCACACCATGAATCTGTTGTACCTCACACCATGAATCTGTTGTACCTCACACCATGAATCTGTTGTACCTCACACCATGAATCTGTTGTACCTCACACCATGAATCTGTTGTACCTCACACCATGAATCTGTTGTACTGCTACCTCACACCATGAATCTGTTGTACCTCACACCATGAATCTGTTGTACTGCTACCTCACACCATGAATCTGTTGTACCTCACACCATGAATCTGTTGTACCTCACACCATGAATCTGTTGTACTGCTACCTCACACCATGAATCTGTTGTACTGCTACCTCACACCATGAATCTGTTGTACTGTAACCTCACACCATGAATCTGTTGTACCTCACACCATGAATCTGTTGTACCTCACACCATGAATCTGTTGTACCTCACACCATGAATCTGTTGTACCTCACACCATGAATCTGTTGTACCTCACACCATGAATCTGTTGTACCTCACACCATGAATCTGTTGTACCTCACACCATGAATCTGTTGTACTGCTACCTCACACCATGAATCTGTTGTACCTCACACCATGAATCTGTTGTACCTCACACCATGAATCTGTTGTACCTCACACCATGAATCTGTTGTACCTCACACCATGAATCTGTTGTACCTCACACCATGAATCTGTTGTACTGCTACCTCACACCATGAATCTGTTGTACCTCACACCATGAATCTGTTGTACCTCACACCATGAATCTGTTGTACTGCTACCTCACACCATGAATCTGTTGTACCTCACACCATGAATCTGTTGTACCTCACACCATGAATCTGTTGTACTGTTACCTCACACCATGAATCTGTTGTACCTCACACCATGAATCTGTTGTACCTCACACCATGAATCTGTTGTACCTCACACCATGAATCTGTTGTACCTCACACCATGAATCTGTTGTACCTCACACCATGAATCTGTTGTACCTCACACCATGAATCTGTTGTACCTCACACCATGAATCTGTTGTACTGCTACCTCACACCATGAATCTGTTGTACCTCACACCATGAATCTGTTGTACCTCACACCATGAATCTGTTGTACCTCACACCATGAATCTGTTGTACCTCACACCATGAATCTGTTGTACCTCACACCATGAATCTGTTGTACCTCACACCATGAATCTGTTGTACCTCACACCATGAATCTGTTGTACCTCACACCATGAATCTGTTGTACCTCACACCATGAATCTGTTGTACCTCACACCATGAATCTGTTGTACTGCTACCTCACACCATGAATCTGTTGTACCTCACACCATGAATCTGTTGTACCTCACACCATGAATCTGTTGTACTGCTACCTCACACCATGAATCTGTTGTACCTCACACCATGAATCTGTTGTACCTCACAAAATGAATCTGTTGAACTGCTACAGTGAATGGTAACAGACTGATTTGGGCCGGCTGCTACGTTGGCCTGCTACAGTGAATGGTAACAGACTGATTTGGGCCGGCTGCTACGTTGGCCTGCTACAGTGAATGGTAACAGACTGATTGGGCCGGCTGCTACGTTGGCCTGCTACAGTGAATGGTAACAGACTGATTGGGCCGGCTGCTACATTGGCCTGCTACAGTGAATTTGGGCCGGCTGCTATGTTGGCCTGCTACAGTGAATGGTAACAGACTGATTTGGGCCAGCTGCTACGTTGGCCTGCTACAGTGAATGGTAACAGACTGATTTGGGCCGGCTGCTACGTTGGCCTGCTACAGTGAATGGTAACAGACTGATTTGGGCCAGCTGCTATGTTGGCCTGCTACAGTGAATGGTAACAGACTGATTTGGGCCGGCTGCTATGTTGGCCTGCTACAGTGAATGGTAACAGACTGATTGGGCCGGCTGCTACGTTGGCCTGCTACAGTGAATGGTAACAGACTGATTGGGCCGGCTGCTACATTGGCCTGCTACAGTGAATTTGGGCCGGCTGCTATGTTGGCCTGCTACAGTGAATGGTAACAGACTGATTTGGGCCAGCTGCTACGTTGGCCTGCTACAGTGAATGGTAACAGACTGATTTGGGCCGGCTGCTACGTTGGCCTGCTACAGTGAATGGTAACAGACTGATTTGGGCCAGCTGCTACGTTGGCCTGCTACAGTGAATGGTAACAGACTGATTTGGGCCGGCTGCTATGTTGGCCTGCTACAGTGAATGGTAACAGACTGATTGGGCCGGCTGCTACGTTGGCCTGCTACAGTGAATGGTAACAGACTGATTTGGGCCGGCTGCTACGTTGGCCTGCTACAGTGGATGGTAACAGACTGATTTGGGCCAGCTGCTACGTTGGCCTGCTACAGTGAATTTGGGCCGGCTGCTACGTTGGCCTGCTACAGTGAATGGTAACAGACTGATTTGGGCCGGCTGCTACGTTGGCCTGCTACAGTGAATGGTAACAGACTGATTTGGGCCAGCTGCTACGTTGGCCTGCTACAGTGAATGGTAACAGACTGATTTGGGCCGGCTGCTACGTTGGCCTGCTACAGTGGATGGTACCAGACTGATTTGGGCCAGCTGCTACATTGGCTTGCAACAGTGAATTTGGGCCGGCTGCTACGTTGGCCTGCTACAGTGAATGGTAACAGACTGATTTGGGCCGGCTGCTACATTGGCCTGCTACAGTGAATTTGGGCCGGCTGCTATGTTGGCCTGCTACAGTGAATGGTAACAGACTGATTTGGGCCAGCTGCTACGTTGGCCTGCTACAGTGGATGGTAACAGACTGATGTGGGCCGGCTGCTACGTTGGCCTGCTACAGTGGATGGTAACAGACTGATTTGGGCCGGCTGCTACGTTGGGCTGCTACAGTGGATGGTAACAGACTGATTTGGGCCAGCTGCTACGTTGGCCTGCTACAGTGGATGGTAACAGAGATAAAAGCATCTTCTTTAAAGGACGAGCTGCCACCAGGTCATTAATACGGAGCAGGAGGAGGACATGAATAAGTGAGGGCGTTGAGGAAGTTACTGCTGGTACATGATGAATAACATGTGGGATCGTCCACGGCTGTTTCCTCCACCTCCCAGAGACACGTTTTGCTTTTAGCAGTAAAAAATAACACTCTCTGGCTGTCTCAAATGGCACACTATGCCCTATATAGTACACTACTTTAGACCAGAGCCCTATATAGTACACTACTTTAGACCAGGGCCCTGTATAGTACACTACTTTAGACCAGGGCCCTGTATAGTACACTACTTTAGACCAGGGCCCTGTATAGTACACTACTTTAGACCAGGGCCCTGTATAGTGTACTACTTTAGACCAGAGCCCATGGACTGTATAGTACACTACTTTAGACCAGGGCCCTGTATAGTACACTACTTTAGACCAGGGCCCTGTATAGTACACTACTTTAGACCAGAGCCCTATATAGTACACTACTTTAGACCAGGACCCTATATAGTGCACTACTTTAGACCAGGACCCTATATAGTGCACTACTTTAGACCAGGACCCTATATAGTGCACTACTTTAGACCAGGGCTCTGTATAGTACACTACTTTAGACCAGAGCCCTATATAGTGCACTACTTTAGACCAGGGCCCTGTATAGTACACTACTTTAGACCAGGGCCCTGTATAGTGCACTACTTTAGACCAGGACCCTATATAGGGCACTACTTTAGACCAGGACCCTATATAGTGCACTACTTTAGACCAGGACCCTATATAGTGCACTCCTTTAGACCAGAGCCCTATATAGTACACTACTTTAGACCAGGACCCTGTATAGTACACTACTTTAGACCAGGGCCCTGTATAGTACACTAATTTAGACCAGGGTGGAGTGTGTCGGGGGAGGGAGGAGGTGAGATGGAGAGGGTGGAGTGTGTCAGGAGGGAGGAGTTGAGAGGTTGGAGTGTGTCGGGGAGGGAGGAGATGAGATGGAGAGGGTGGAGTGTGTCAGGGAGGGAGGAGTTGAGAGGTTGGAGTGTGTCGGGGAGGGAGGAGATGAGATGGAGAGAGGGCGGAGTGTGTCAGCTGGGAGGAGGGGGGGGTGGAGTTTGTCGGGGGGGAGGTGAGAGGGTGGAGGTCGGGGAGGGATGGATCAGAGAGGGGTGGAGTGTGTGGGGGATGGATGAGAGGGTGGAGTTTGTGGGGGGTGGGTGTGTCGGGGGGGAGGAGGTGAGAGGGTGGATGTGTCGGGGGAGGAGGTGAGAGGGTGGAGTGTGTCGGGGGGAGGAGGTGAGATGGAGAGGGTGGAGTGTGTTGGGGGGGAGGAGGTGAGATGGAGAGGGTGGGTGTGTCGGGGAGGGAGGAGGTGAGATGGAGAGGGTGGAGTGTGTCGGGTAGGGAGGAGGTGAGATGGAGAGGGTGGAGTGTGTTGGGGAGGGAGGAGGTGAGATGGTGGAGTGTGTTGGGGAGGGAGGAGGTGAGATGGAGAGGGTGGAGTGTGGGGGGGGGTGAGATGAGAGGGTGGAGTGTGTCGGGGGGAGGGAGGAGGTGAGATGGAGAGGGTGGAGTGTGTCGGGGGGAGGAGGTGAGAGGGTGGAGTGTGTCAGGGAGGGAGGAGGTGAGATGGAGAGGGTGGAGTGTGTCGGGGAGGGAGGAGGTGAGATGGAGACGGTGGAGTGTGTCGGGGGGAGGAGGTGAGAGGGTGGAGTGTGTCAGGGGGAGGAGGTGAGATGGAGAGGGTGGAGTGTGTCGGGGGGGAGGTGAGATGGAGAGGGTGGAGTGTGTCAGGGGGAGGAGGTGAGATGGAGAGGGTGGAGTGTGTCGGGGGGGAGGAGGTGAGATGGAGAGGGTGGAGTGTGTTGAGAGGACTAGCCTCTCAAAACACTTCATCATGATGGAAGTGAGTGCTCAGGGTCATTCAGTTGGGCACAGCGATGAAAGTGGACACCTTGAAGCAGGTGGGTATTGAGGGAGAGATTGAACATGGCAGACAACACAACAGCCAGCTGGTCTACACATGCTGAGAGCCCAGGTAGAGATGCCTTCTGGGTCGGCAGCCTTGTGATGGTTAACACACGTGAATGACTTACATACTGGGGAGTGTTGGAAACGGAATTATTCAGAATAACCAATCATATTCATTCAGAAGAGGGTTATGGCTTGAATGAACTCATTCATTGGGTTAACTGTCCTCCAAAGAGTGTGATTGGGTAATGAGAGGCCAGGGAGTCGCTTGGGAAGGCAGTAGGGTTAGTGGGACTGAAGCAGGGGAGTGTTGGCTAGCTGTGATTGGGTAATGAGAGGCCAGGGGGTCACTTGGGAAGGCAGTAGGGTTAGACTACTCTCTCTCCTCTGTCACTTCTCTTTCCTCTGTCTCCTCTGTCCTCTCTCTCCTCTGTCACCTCGCTCTAATCTCTCTCCTCTGTCCTCTCTCTCCTCTGTCACCTCGCTCTAATCTCTCTCCTCTGTCCTCTCCCTCCTCTGTCTCCTCTGTCCTCTCTCTCCTCTGTCTCCTCGCTCTAATCTCTCTCCTCTGTCCTCTCCCTCCTCTGTCTCCTCTGTCCTCTGTCACCTCGCTCTAATCTCTCTCCTCTGTCCTCTCCCTCCTCTGTCCCCTCTCTCCTCTGTCACCTCGCTCTAATCTCTCTCCTCTGTCCTCTCTCTCCTCTGTCTCCTCGCTCTAATCTCTCTCCTCTGTCCTCTCCCTCCTCTGTCCCCTCTCTCCTCTGTCACCTCCCTCTAATCTCTCTCCTCTGTCCCCTCTCTCCTCTGTCACCTCGCTCTAATCTCCCTCCTCTGTCCCCTCTCTCCTCTGTCACCTCGCTCTAATCTCCCTCCTCTCTCTCCTCTGTCACTTCGCTCTAATCTCTCTCCTCTGTCACTCTCTCTCCCTCTCCCTCTGTCACCTCTCTAATCTCTCTCCTCTGTCACTTCTCTTTCCTCGTTCTCCCTCTCTCCTCTCTCTCCTCTGTCACCTCGCTCTAATCTCTCTCCTCTCTCCCCTGTCCTCTACCTCTCT
The DNA here is from genome assembly GCF_023373465.1 of Oncorhynchus keta. Classification (NCBI taxonomy): domain Eukaryota; kingdom Metazoa; phylum Chordata; class Actinopteri; order Salmoniformes; family Salmonidae; genus Oncorhynchus; species Oncorhynchus keta. The sequence goes on from NW_026290801.1 coordinate 53,583, forward strand.
CTCCCTCTCTCTCCTCTCTCCTCCGCTTCCTCTGTCTCCTCTCTCTCTCTCCTCTGTCTCCTCTGTCTCCTCTCTCTCCTCTGTTACCTCTGTCCCTCTCTCCCCTGTCCTCTATATCCTCTGTCCCTCTCTCCCCTGTCCTCTGTCACCTCTATCTAATCTCTCCTCTTTCCTCTCTCTCCTCTGTCACCTCTATCTAATCTCTCCTCTCTCTCCTCTGTCACCTCTATATAATCTCTCCTCTCTCTCCTCTCTCTCCTCTCTCCCCTCTGTCTCCTCTCTCTCTCCCCTCTGTAGTTTCTCTCCCTTCTCCCACGTTGCAGGGTTTGAGTCCATCCCTCCTTCATTTCACATGCCCTCATTTCTGTCCCGTTATTTATAGGAGCCTATTTAGAACCATTTAACTGTGCTGTTGATTACCGACTGCCTCTCCGGTGTCATGCATTATTGAGTAATGCTGGAAAACTGACTGTAGCTCCACGTCAGGATTAAGTTAGCCAGCCACACTGGGATTAAGTTAGCCAGCCACACTGGGATTAAGTTAGCCAGCCACACTGGGATTAAGTTAGCCAGCCACACTGGGATTAAGTTAGCCAGCCACACTGGGATTAAATTAGCCAGCCACACTGGGATTAAGTTAGCCAGCCACACTGGGATTAAATTAGCCAGCCACACTGGAATTAAGTGGTCCTTCTGTAGCTCAGTTGGTAGAGCATGGCGCTTGTAACGCCAGGGTAGTCGGTTCGATTCCCGGGACCACCCATACGTAGAATGTACTGTAAGTTGCTTTGGATAAAAGCGTCTGCTAAATGGCATATATATTATCTGGGCCTGCATCCCTATGGACCCTGGTCTAAAGTAGTGCCCTATCTAGGGTGATAGGAGGCCATTCTAGAGTAGTGCCCTATCTAGGATGATAGGAGGCCATTCTAGAGTAGTGCCCTATCTAGGGTGATAGGAGGCCATTCTAGAGTAGTGCCCTATCTAGGGTGATAGGAGGCCATTCTAGAGTAGTGCCCTATCTAGGGTGATAGGAGGCCATTCTAGAGTAGTGCCCTATCTAGGGTGATAGGAGGCCATTCTAGAGTAGTGCCCTATCTAGGGTGATAGGAGGCCATTCTAGAGTAGTGCCCTATCTAGGGTGATAGGAGGTCATTGATATTAATGTTTTTTCTATACCACCAATACTGTGTTTTCAATCACATAGACAGGTGTGTGCCTTTCCAAATCATGTCCAATCAATTGAATTTACCACAGATGGACTCCAATCAAGTTGTGGAAACTTCTCAAGGATGATCAATGGAAACAGGATGTACCTGAGCACAATGTGGTCCTTCTGTAGCTCAGTTGGTAGAGCATGGCGCTTGTAACGCCAGGGTAGTGGGTTCGATCCCCGGGACCACCCATACGTAGAATGTATGCACACATGACTGTAAGTTGCTTTGGATAAAAGCGTCTGCTAAATGGCATATATTATTATTATTATTATTATTATTATTATAATTTCAGGTCTCATTGCAAAGAGTCTGAATACTTATGTAAATAAGGTATTTCTGTTTTTATTTGTAATACATTTGCAAAAATCTCTAATCCGACTTTGGCTTTGTCATTATGGGGTATTGTGATGTCATTATGGGGTATTGTGATGTCATTATGGGGTATTGTGATGTCATTATGAGGTATTGTGATGTCATTATGGGGTATTGTGATGTCATTATGGGGTATTGTGATGTCATGATGGGGTATTGTGATGTCATGATGGGGTATTGTGATGTCATGATGGGGTATTGTGATGTCATTGTGGGGTATTGTGTGTAGATTGATGAGACATGTGATTTATTTAATACATTTAGAACAAGGATTTAACGTAACAGAACGTGTAAAAGGTTGAGGGGTCTGAATGATTGATGAGACGTGATGTATTTAATACATTTAGAACAAGGCTTTAACGTAACAGAACGTGTAAAAGGGGTCTGAATACTTTCAGACTGCCACTGTGTCGGTAGGAGCTGCCGAACGTCATTCTGGATGAGTTTGGACATTTACAATGTGAACGAGAGACATTATGCAAATGAACAGAGTTTTGACTCCTGCCTGTCTGAAGGAATAACAGTGCTTTGTACACGCTGTGTCTGTGTGAAGTCTGGAGTCGCTAGGGCAACAGGCCTGCCTGCTCTGCTCATGGGAGCAGACTGGCCGAGAACAGAGGGGAGAAAAAACACAAGGAATTTAACATAGTGGCAGCTGTACAGATAACTGATCCAAAGGGCTTTGTCTTCTCAAACACGGCAGAAAGCTGACATAATTGCCTCCCGGGTGGTGCAGTGGTCTAGGGCACTGCATCGCAGCGCTAGCTGTGCAACCAGAGACTCTGGGTTTGCACCCAGGCTCTGTCGCAGCCGGCCGCGACCGGGAGGTCCGTGGGTCGACGCACAATCGGCCGAGCGTCGTCCGGGTTAGGGAGGGGTTGGCCGGTAGGGATATCCTTGTCTCATCGCGCACCAGCGACTCCTGTGGCGGGCCGGGCACAGCGCGCGCTAACCAAGGTAGCCAGGTGCGCGGTGTTTCCTCCGACACATTGGTGCGGCTGGCTTCCGGGTTGGATGGGCGCCGTGTTAAAGAAGCAGTGCGGCTGGCTTCCGGGTTGGATGGGCGCCGTGTTAAAGAAGCAGTGCGGCTGGCTTCCGGGTTGGATGGGCGCCGTGTTAAAGAAGCAGTGCGGCTGGCTTCCGGGTTGGATGGGCGCCGTGTTAAAGAAGCAGTGCGGCTGGCTTCCGGGTTGGATGGGCGCCGTGTTAAAGAAGCAGTGCGGCTGGCTTCCGGGTTGGATGGGCGCCGTGTTAAAGAAGCAGTGCGGCTGGCTTCCGGGTTGGATGGGCACCGTGTTAAAGAAGCAGTGCGGCTGGCTTCCGGGTTGGATGCGCGCCGTGTTAAAGAAGCGGCTTGGTTGGGTTGGATGGGCGCCGTGTTAAAGAAGCGGCTTGGTTGGGTTGGATGGGCGCCGTGTTAAAGAAGCGGCTTGCTTGGGTTGGATGGGCGCCGTGTTAAAGAAGCAGTGCGGCTGGCTTCCAGGTTGGATGGGCGCCGTGTTAAAGAAGCAGTGCGGCTGGCTTCCGGGTTGGATGCGCGCCGTGTTAAAGAAGCAGTGCGGCTGGCTTCCGGGTTGGATGGGCGCCGTGTTAAAGAAGCAGTGGTGGAGCTACTGTTCTCCATCATTCTATCAGCAGACAGCACTCTGATGTGGAGCTACTGTTCTCCATCATTCTATCAGCAGACAGACTGATGTGGAGCTACTGTTCTCCATCATTCTATCAGCAGACAGCACTCTGATGTGGAGCTACTGTTCTCCATCATTCTATCAGCAGACAGCACTCTGACTGATGTGGAGCTACTGTTTTCCATCATTCTATCAGCAGACAGCACTCTGATGTGGAGCTACTGTTCTCCATCATTCTATCAGCAGACAGACTGATGTGGAGCTACTGTTCTCCATCATTCTATCAGCAGACAGCACTCTGACTGATGTGGAGCTACTGTTCTCCATCATTCTATCAGCAGACAGCAGTCTGATGTGGAGCTACTGTTCTCCATCATTATATCTGCAGACAGCACTCTGATGTGGAGCTACTGTTCTCCATCATTCTATCAGCAGACAGCACTCTGACTGACGTGGAGCTACTGTTCTCCATCATTCTATCAGCAGACAGCACTCTGATGTGGAGCTACTGTTCTCCATCATTCTATCAACAGACAGCACTCTGATGTGGAGCTACTGTTCTCCATCATTCTATCAGCAGACAGCACTCTGATGTGGAGCTACTGTTCTCCATCATTCTATCAGCAGACAGCACTCTGATGTGGAGCTACTGTTCTCCATCATTCTATCAGCAGACAACACTCTGATGTGGAGCTACTGTTCTCCATCATTCTATCAGCAGACAGCACTCTGATGTGGAGCTACTGTTCTCCATCATTCTATCAGCAGACAGCACTCTGACTGATGTGGAGCTACTGTTCTCCATCATTCTATCAGCAGACAACACTCTGACTGATGTGGAGCTACTGTTCTCCATCATTCTTCTCCATCATTCTATCAACAGACAGCAGCACTCTGACTGATGTGGAGCTACTGTTCTGACTCAGCAGACAGCACTCTGATGTGGAGCTACTGTTCTCCATCATTATATCAGCAGACAGACTGATGTGGAGCTACTGTTCTCCATCATTCTCAGCAGACTGACTGATGTGGAGCTACTGTTCTCCATCATTCTATCAGCAGACTACTGTTCTCCATCATTCTATCAGCAGACAGACTGATGTGGAGCTACTGTTCTCCATCATTCTATCAGCAGACAGCACTCTGATGTGGAGCTACTGTTCTCCATCATTCTCAGCAGACCCCCCATTTTCAACTGAGACAGACTGATGTGGTATCCCCCTTTCCAACTGACTATATCCCCCTTTCCAACTGACTAGGTATCCCCCTTTTCCACTGCACTGACTAGGTATCCCCCTTTCCAGATGACCAGAGTACTGTTCTCCATCATTCTATACTGACAGCTACAACTGACTGAGGTATCTGATGTGGAGCTACTGTTATCTCCATCATTCTATCAGCAGACAGCACTGACTAGGTATCCCCATTTTCCAACTGTGGAGTATCCCCCTGTTCTCCATCATTCTATCAGCAGACAGCACTCCAACTGATGTGGAGCTACTGTTCTCCATCATTCCAACTGACTAGGTATCCCCCTTTTCCAACTGACTAGGTATCCCCCCTTTTGATGTGGAGCTACTGTTCTCCATCATTCCCCCTTTCCAACTGCAGGATCCCCCTTTTCCAACTGACTGTATCCCCCTTTCCAACTGACTAGGTATCCCCTTTCCAACCCCTTTCCAACTGACTAGGTATCCCCCCTTTCCAACTGACTGGGTACTGTTTCCAACTCATATCCCCCTTCAACTGACAGGTATCCCCTTTTCCAACTGACCAGGAACTACTGTATCTTTCCAACTCAGGTATCCCCCTTTCCAACTGACTAGGTATCCCCCAGCACTGACTGATTTCCAACTGACTAGGTATCTTTCCAACTGACATTCTTTCCAACAGACAGGTACAGACTAGGATTTCCAGCTACTGTTCTTTCCATCATATCTTTCCAACAGACAGCACTGACCAGGTATCCCCATTTTCCAACTGACTGTTCTCCATCATTCCCCCCTTTCCACTGACAGTACCCTTTCCACTCTTTCCAATGTGGAGGTATCCCTGTTTCCAACTGACTAGGTATCCCCTTTTCCAACTGACAGCACTCTGGTATCCCCCTTTCCAACTCATTCTTTCCAACTGACTAGGTACTTTTCAAGTATCCCCCTTTTCCAACTGACTAGGTATCCTTTCCAACTGACCAGGTATTTTCCAACTGACTAGGTATCCCCCTTTCCAACTGACTTTTCCAACTGACCAGGTATCCCCTTTTCCAACTGACTAGGTATCCCCCTTTCCAACTGACTAGGTATCCCCCTTTCCAACTGACTAGGTATCCCCCTTTCCAACTGACTAGGTATCCCCCTTTCCAACTGACTAGGTATCCCCCTTTTCCCTGTACAACTGACTAGGTATCCCCTTTCCCTTTCCAACTGACTAGGTATCCCCCTTTCCAACTGACTAGGTATCCCCCTTTTCCAACTGACCAGGTATCCCCCTTTCCAACTGACTAGGTATCCCCCTTTCCAACTGACTAGGTATCCCCCTTTCCAACTGACTAGGTATCCCCCTTTCCAACTGACTAGGTATCCCCCTTTCCAACTGACTAGGTATCCCCCCTTTCCAACTGACTAGGTATCCCCCTTTCCCTGACTAGGTATCCCCCTTTCCAACTGACTAGGTATCCCCCTTTCCAACCTTTCCAACTGACTAGGTATCCCCCCCTTTACCCCCCTTTCCAACTGACTAGGTATCCCCCTTTTCCAACTGACTAGGTATCCCCCTTTCCAACTGACTAGGTATCCCCCTTTCCAACTGACTAGGTATCCCCCTTTCCAACTGACTAGGTATCCCCTTTCCAACTGACTAGGTATCCCCCCTTTCCAACTGACTAGGTATCCCCCTTTCCAACTGACTAGGTATCCCCCCTTTTCCAACTGACTAGGTACCCCCCTTTCCAACTGACCAGGTATCCCCCCTTTCCAACTGACTAGGTATCCCCCTTTTCCAACTGACCAGGTATCCCCCCTTTCCAACTGACCAGGTATCCCCCCCTTTCCAACGGACTAGGTATCCCCCCTTTCCAACTGACTAGGTATCCCCCCTTTTCCAACTGACCAGGTATCCCCCTTTCCAACTGACCAGGTATCCCCCCTTTCCAACTGACTAGGTATCCCCCCTTTTCCAACTGACCAGGTATCCCCCCTTTCCAACTGACCAGGTATCCCCCTTTCCTTTCCAACTGACTAGGTATCCCCCCCTTTCCAACTGACCAGGTATCCCCCCCCAGGTTCCCTTTCCCTTTCCAACTGACCAGGTATCCCCCTTTCCAACTGACCAGGTATCCCCCCTTTCCAACTGACCAGGTATCCCCCTTTCCCTTTCCAACTGACCAGGTATCCCCCTTTCCTTTCCAACTGACCAGGTATCCCCCCCTTTCCAACTGACTAGGTATCCCCCCTTTCCAACTGACTAGGTATCCCCCTTTCCCTTTCCAACTGACTAGGTATCCCCCCCTTTCCAACTGACCAGGTATCCCCCTTTCCCTTTCCAACTGACCAGGTATCCCCCTTTCCCTTTCCAACTGACTAGGTATCCCCTTTCCCTTTCCCTGACCAGGTTCCCCCTTTCCAACTGACCAGGTATCCCCCTTTCCCTTTCCAACTGACCAGGTATCCCCCCTTTCCAACTGACCAGGTATCCCCCTTTCCCTTTCCAACTGACCAGGTATCCCCCTTTCCCTTTCCAACTGACTAGGTACCCCCTTTCCAACTGACCAGGTATCCCCCTTTCCCTTTCCAACTGACCAGGTATCCCCCTTTCCCTTTCCAACTGACCAGGTACCCCCTTTCCAACTGACCAGGTATCCCCTTTCCCTTTCCAACTGACCAGGTATCCCCCCTTTCCAACTGACCAGGTATCCCCCTTTCCAACTGACTAGGTATCCCCTTTCCCTTTCCAACTGACCAGGTATCCCCCTTTCCCTTTCCAACTGACTAGGTATCACCCCTTTCCAACTGACTAGGTATCCCCCCTTTCCAACTGACCAGGTATCCCCCTTTCCCTTTCCAACTGACCAGGTGTCCACCTTTTCCCACCTTTTATTTCCAAATACTCCGCTATAAGTTACATACGGTATTTCGCCCAAGCGACAGTCTCATCCTCTTCTATACGTCCCGCTCTCCTGCGTGTTGGTTTATATTAAGGGAATGTGGAAGGTAACTAACTCTACTCTACCATGAACATGAAATGCTACTGGAAATATTTATAACCACCAAAATAAGTTTTTGATAAAAAAACATTTTTACTCAGTCTTTTCCATGAGTAATTAATGTTTCTATTCATTGAAGAAAAGTTAACCAGTAGAATGTCGAAGGAGGAAACCCTCCCGTGGATCATATCTGGGTGTCAGATGGTGGGATCAAACAGCCTGGTCTCTCAGAGGTCCTCATTAGAGCCGACCCAGTTTACACCCTGGAAGAGTTTGTGAACTGGAGTTGCCATCAGAAGACATTTAGTCAGAACACGCATGTCGACCTTTTGGATAAAATAAGGAGTGTGTTTTAATGAAACGCCGCTCAGACAGAACAACATGGTAGCAGGACGACAGTATAATCACTGTTCACCTTTAAACATGACCACTTAAATGATTGGTGTGACAGCCTTCTGTCCCCAGTCCACCTGGCCGTGCTGCTGCTCCAGTTTCAACTGTTCTGACGACCTGACATGATGACTCCTTGCTGTCCCCAGTCCACCTGGCCGTGCTGCTGCTCCAGTTTCAACTGTTCTGCTGGTCGACCATTTATGAACATTTGAACATCTTGGCCATGTTCTGTTATAATCTCCACCCGGCACAGTCAGAAGAGGACTGGCCACCCCACATATGCTCTCTCTAATTCTCTCTTTCTTTCTCTCTCTCGGAGGACCTGAGCCCTAGGACCGTGCCCCAGGACTACCTGACAAGATGACTCCTTGTTGTCCCCGGTCCACCTGACTGTGCTGCTGCTCCAGTTTCAACTGTTCTGCCTTATTATTATTCGACCATGCTGGTCATTTATGAACATTTGAACATCTTGGTCATGTTCTGTTATAATCTCTACCCGGCACAGCCAGAAGAGGACTGGCCACCCCACATAGCCCGGTTCCTCTCTAGGTTTCTTCCTAGGTTTTGGCCTTTCTAGGGAGTTTTTCCAAGCCACCGTGCTTCTACACCTGCATTGCTTGCTGTTTGGGGTTTTAGGCTGGGTTTCTGTACAGCACTTTGAGATATCAGCTGATGTACGAAGGGCTATATAAATACATTTGATTTGATTTGATTTTGTTTTACCACACAGTGTAGTTTTGGACTAAATTGGGTCAGTCCTGGTCTATAGGTAACCATTGGGTCAGTCTATAGGTAACCATTGGGTCAGTCCTAGTCTATAGGTAACTATTGGGTCAGTCTACAGGTAACCATTGGGTCAGTCTATAGGTAACCATTGGGTCAGGAGACTGCTGGGTTTCAAGGTGACTGCTGGGTTTCAAGGAGGCCATGAGTCAGGAGACTGCTGGGTTTCAAGGAGTCCATGAGTCAGGAGACTACTGGGTTTCAAGGAGTCCATGAGCCAGGAGACTGCTGGGTTTCAAGGAGCCATGAGTCAGGAGACTGCTGGGTTTCAAGGAGTCCATGAGCCAGGAGACTGCTGGGTTTCAAGGAGTCCATGAGTCACTGCTGGAGAGTCCATGAGTCAGGAGACTGCTGGGTTTCAAGGAGTCCATGAGTCAGTCTTTAGAGACTGCTGGGTTTCAAGGAGTCCATGAGCCAGGAGACTGCTGGGTTTCAAGGGAGTCCATGAGCCAGGAGACTGCTGGGTTTCAAGGAGACCATGAGCCAGGAGACTGCTGGGTTTCAAGGAGCCATGAGCCAGGGACTGCCTGATTTCATGGGCCATGAGCCAGGAGACGGCTGGGTTTCAAGGAAGGACCATGAGTCAGGAGACTGCTGGGTTTAAGGAGCATGAGCCATTCAGGAGACTGCTGGGTTTGGAGTCCATGAGTCAGGAGACTGCTGGGTTTCAAGGAGTCCATGAGCCAGGAGACTGCTGGGTTTCAGACTGCTGGGGAGACCATGAGTCAGGAGACTGCTGGTTTTATAGGTTTCAAGGAGGCCAGTCAGAGACTTTCAGTCCATGAGCCAGGAGACTGCTGGGTTTCCATGAGCCAGGAGACTGCTGGGTTTCAAGGAGACCATGAGCCAGGAGACTGCTGGGTTTCATTGGAGCCAGAGCCTGAGAGACCATGAGTCCATGAGCCAGACCAGGCTGGGTTTCAGGAGACTGCTGGGAGAGTCCCAGGAGACTGCTGGGTTTCAGGAGACTGGAGACTGCTGGGTTTCAAGGAGGCCACTGCTGGGTTGAGCCAGGAGACTGCTGGGTTTCAAGGAGACCATGAGCCAGGAGACTGCTGGGTTTCAAGGAGACCATGAGCCAGGAGACTGCTGGGTTTAAGGAGTCCATGAGCCAGAGACTGCTGGGTTTCAGGAGACTGCTGGGTTTCAAGGAGTCCATGAGCCAGGAGACTGCTGGGTTTCAAGGAGACCATGAGTCAGGAGACTGCTGGGTTTCAAGGAGACCATGAGTCAGGAGACTGCTGGGTTTCAAGGAGACCATGAGCCAGGAGACTGCTGGGTTTCAAGGAGACCATGAGTCAGGAGACTGCTGGGTTTCAAGGAGACCATGAGTCAGGAGACTGCTGGGTTTCAAGGAGACCATGAGTCAGGTGACTGCTGGGTTTCAAGGAGTCCATGAGTCAGGAGACTGCTGGGTTTCAAGGAGACCATGAGTCAGGAGACTGCTGGGTTTCAAGGAGGCCATGAGCCAGGAGACTGCTGGGTTTTAAGGAGGCCATGAGTCAGGAGACTGCTGGGTTTCACGGAGACTGCTGGGTTTCAAGGAGACCATGAGCCAGGAGACTGCTGGGTTTTAAGGAGTCCATGAGCCAGGAGACTGCTGGGTTTCAAGGAGTCCATGAGTCAGGAGACTGCTGGGTTTCAAGGAGTCCATGAGCCAGGAGACTGCTGGGTTTCAAGGAGTCCATGAGCCAGGAGACTGCTGGGTTTCAAGGAGACCATGAGCCAGGAGACTGCTGGGTTTCAAGGTCCAGAGCCATGAGCAAGGAGTCATGAGCCAGAGACTGCCTGGACTGCTGGGTTTTCAGAGGAGAGCCATGAGCCAGGAGACTGCTGGGTTTCAAGGAGACCATGATTCAGGAGACTGCTGGGTTTTAAGGAGTCCATGAGTCAGAGAGACTGCTGGGTTTCAAGACCATGAGCCAGGAGACTCTGGGTTTCAGGAGCCATGAGTCAGGAGACTGCTGGGTTTCAAGGAGACCATGAGCCAGGAGACTGCTGGGTTTCAAGGAGTCCATGAGAGACTGCTGGGTTTCAAGGAGGCCATGAGCCATGAGCCAGGAGACTGCTGGGTTTCAAGGAGACCATGAGCCAGGAGACTGCTGGGTTTCAAGGAGACCATGAGCCAGGAGACTGCTGGGTTTTAAGGAGTCCATGAGTCAGGAGACTGCTGGGTTTCAAGGAGGCCATGAGCCAGGAGACTGCTGGGTTTCAAGGAGACCATGAGCCAGGAGACTGCTGGGTTTCAAGGAGACCATGAGCCAGGAGACTGCTGGGTTTTAAGGAGTCCATGAGTCAGGAGACTGCTGGGTTTCAAGGAGTCCATGAGCCAGGAGACTGCTGGGTTTCAAGGAGACCATGAGTCAGGAGACTGCTGGGTTTCAAGGAGACCATGAGTCAGGAGACTGCTGGGTTTCAAGGATCCATGACTGGGTTTCAGAGCCAGGAGACTGCTGGGTTTCAAGGAGACCATGAGACTGCTGGGTTTCAGGAGACTGCTGGGTTTCAGAGGAGACCATGAGTCAGGAGACTGCTGGGTTTCAAGGAGTCCATGAGTCAGGTGACTGCTGGGTTTCAAGGAGTCCATGAGTCAGGAGACTGCTGGGTTTCAAGGAGACCATGAGTCAGGAGACTGCTGGGTTTCAAGGAGACCATGAGCCAGGAGACTGCTGGGTTTTAAGGAGGCCATGACTCAGGAGACTGCTGGGTTTCACGGAGACTGCTGGGTTTCAAGGAGACCATGAGCCAGGAGACTGCTGGGTTTCAAGGAGCCATTGGCCAGGAGACTGCTGGGTTTCAAGGAGCCCATGAGCCAGGTGACTGCTGGGTTTTAAGGAGACCATGAGCCAGGTGACTGCTGGGTTTTAAGGAGACCATGAGCCAGGAGACTGCCTCCATGGAGCAAATATGACAAATAAATACAAGAGCCCTCTCCTGCTATTCAATTCCATCATTTTCCATTTTTTAATTGCATCTTATGTTTTCACTGCCAGATCTACTGAAATAACCACCGTGTTGTAATTCACTTTAGTAACAGACCCTGCTTCCCTGTCTTCTGGATATTGGGTTTGTTCTGCCACAGCTGAGATCTGCCTCTCTGGTGCCTGGGATGAAATATGACGAATCTGTAAAGGCTCTTTCTCTCTACCCCCCATTTTTCTTTATTTTATGTCTCTCTCTCTCTCTTTTTTCTCTCTCTCTCTCTCGCTCTCTCTTTTGATTCTCTCTCTCTCGCTCTTTCTTCATGCCTTCTCTCACTCTCTCTCTCTCATGCTCTCTTGCGCTCTCTCTTTCTCTCTCTCTCTATCTTTCTCTTTTTTCTTGCCTTCTCTCTCTTCTCACCGTTTTCAATTCAATTCAATTCAAGGGGTTTTATTGGCATGGGAAACGTGTGTTAACATTGCCAAAGCAAGTGAGGTAGATAATATACAAAAGTGAAATAAACAATAAAAAATGAACAGTAAACATTACACTCACAGTAGCGCCAAAAGAATAAAGACATTTCAAATATCATATTATGTATATATACAGTGTTTTAATGATGTGCAAATAGTTAAAGTACAAAAGGGAAAATAAATAAACATAAATATGGGTTGTATTTATAATGGTGTTTGTTCTTCACTGGTTGCCCTTTTCTTGTGGCAACAGGTCACACATCTTGCTGCTGTGTTGGCACACTGTGGAATTTCACCCAGTAGATATGGGAGTTTATCAAAATTGGATTTGTTTTCAAATTCTTTGTGGATCTGTGTAATATGAGGGAAATATGTGTCTCTAATATGGTCATACATTGGGCAGGAGGTTAGGAAGTGCAGCTCAGTTTCCACCTCATTTTGTGGGCAGTGTGCACATAGCCTGTCTTCTCTTGAGAGCCATGTCTGCCTACGGCGGCCTTTCTCAATAGCAAGGCTATGCTCACTGAGTCTGTACATAGTCAAAGCTTTCCTTAAGTTTGGGTCAGTCACAGTGGTCAGGTATTCTGCCACTGTGTACTCTCTGTTTATAGCATTCTAGTTTGCTCTGCTTTTTCGTTAAAATCTTTCAAGTGTGTCAAGTAATTATCTTCTTGTTTTCTCATGATTTGATTGGGCCTAATTGTGCTGCTGTCCTGGGGATCTGTGGGGTGTGTTTGTGTTTGTGAACAGAGCCCCAGGACCAGCTTGCTTAGGGGACTCTTCTCCAGGTTCATCTCTCTGTGGGTGATGGCTTTGTTATGGAAGGTTTGTGAATCGCTTCCTTTTAGGTGGTTGTAGAATTTAACAGCTCTTTTCTGGATTTTGATCATTAGCGGTATCGGCCTAATTCTGCTCTGAATTATTTGGTATTCTATGTTGTACACAGAGGATACTTTTGCAGAATTCTGCATGCAGAGTCTCAATTTGGTGTTTGTCCCATTTTGTGAATTCTTGGTTGGTGAGCGGAACCCAGACCTCACAACCATAAAGGGCAATGGGCTCTATGACTGAAGTATTTTTAGCCAGATCCTAATTGGTGTGTCAAATTTGATGTTCCTTTTGATGGCATAGAAGGCCCTTCTTGCCTTGTCTCTCAGATCGTTCACAGCTTTGTGGAAGTTACCTGTGGCGCTGATGTTTAGGCCAAGGTATGTATCGTTTTTTGTGTGCTCTAGGGCAACAGTGTCTAGATGGAATTTGTATTTGTGGCGACTGGACCTTTTTTTGGAACACCATTATTTTGATTCTTCTAACACATTGAGCTGATTTCTGACATGCTGTTCCTTCTTTTTCCGTAGTGTATTTCTGTGTTGTTTTAGTGATTCACCATAGTGAAGCCGTATACTCAGATTTTCTGGGTCTCAATGTTTTCAATTTCTTTCTTAGATTTTTGCATTCTTCATCAAACCATTTGTCATTGTTGTTAATTTTCTTCGGTTTTCTATTTGAGATTTTTAGATTTGATAGGGAAGCTGAGAGGTCAAATATACTGTTGAGATTTTCTACTGCCAAGTTTACACCTTCACTATTACAGTGGAACGTTTTGTCCAGGAAGTTGTCTAAAAGGGATTGAATGTGTTGTTGTCTAATTGTTTTTTTAGATTTCATTTACATTTACATTTACATTTAAGTAGATTTCCACACTACTTTCCTTCCATCTATAGCATTTCTTAATGTTACAGGTGTCTCAGTTCCTTTGGCTTTGATGCCTCATGATTGAGTATTGCTCTGTTCAAGTAGACTGTGATTTTGCTGTGGTCTGATAGGGGTGTCAGTGGGCTGACAGTGAACGCTCTGAGAGACTCTGGGTTGAGGTCGGTGATAAAGTAGTCTACAGTACTACTGCCAAGAGATGAGTTATAGGTGTACCTACCATAGGAGTCCCCTCGAAGCCTACTGACTATGTACATACCCAGGATGTAACAGAGCTGTAGGTGTACCTACCATAGGAGTCCCCTCGAAGCCTACCATTGACTATGTACATACCCAGGATGTAACAGAGCTATAGGTGTACCTACCATAGGAGTCCCCTCGAAGACTACCATTGACTATGTACATACCCAGGATGTAACAGAGCTATAGGTGAACCTACCATAGGAGTCCCCTCCAAGCCTACCATTGACTATGTACATACCCAGGATGTAACAGAGCTATAGGTGACCCTACCATAGGAGTCCCTCGAAGACTACCATTGACTATGTAAATACCCAGGATGTAACAGAGCTATAGGTGTACCTACCATAGGAGTCCCCTCGAAGACTACCATTGACTATGTACAGACCCAGGATGTAACAGAGCTATAGATGTACCTACCATAGGAGTCCCCTCGAAGACTACCATTGACTATGTACAGACCCAGGATGTAACAGAGCTATAGGTGAACCTACCATAGGAGTCCCCTCGAAGACTACCATTGACTATGTACAGACCCAGGATGTAACAGAGCTATAGGTGAACCTACCATAGGAGTCCCCTCCAAGCCTACCATTGACTATGTACATACCCAGGATGTAACAGAGCTATAGGTGACCCTACCATAGGAGTCCCCTCGAAGACTACCATTGACTATGTAAATACCCAGGATGTAACAGAGCTATAGGTGTACCTACCATAGGAGTCCCCTCGAAGACTACCATTGACTATGTACAGACCCAGGATGTAACAGAGCTATAGATGTACCTACCATAGGAGTCCCCTCGAAGACTACCATTGACTATGTACAGACCCAGGATGTAACAGAGCTATAGGTGAACCTACCATAGGAGTCCCCTCGAAGACTACCATTGACTATGTACAGACCCAGGATGTAACAGAGCTGTAGGTGTACCTACCATAGGAGTCCCCTCGAAGACTACCATTGACTATGTAAATACCCAGGATGTAACAGAGCTATAGGTGAACCTACCATAGGAGTCCCCTTGAAGACTACCATTGACTATGTAAATACCCAGGATGTAACAGAGCTATAGGTGAACCTACCGTAGGAGTCCCCTCGAAGACTACCATTGACTATGTAAATACCCAGGATGTAACAGAGCTATAGGTGAACCTACCGTAGGAGTCCCCTCGAAGCCTATTGACTATGTAAATACCCAGGATGTGACAGAGCTGCAGGAGTTGTGACAAGTTTTTGTTGGTTATGTTGCCATAGTTGTCTTGGGGGGCATATTGGGGAGGGAATGCTGTCACCTCCAGGTAGGTGTTTGTCCCCCTGTGTGCTGAGGGTGTCAGGTTCTTGTCCAGTTCTGGCATTTAGGTCACCACAGACTAGTACATGTCCCTGGGCCTGGAAAGGATTGATTTCCCCCTCCAGGGGGGACAGGATACAGAAGGATTCTAGTGCGGGGATGTAGGAAGCACACAGGAGGAAATCTTTCTCTGTTTAACATAATTTCCTTTCGAATTTGTAGCCAAATGTAAAATGTTCCTGTTTTGATTAATTTAATAGAGTGAGTTAGGTCTGCTCTATACCAAATTAGCATATCCCCCCTGGAGTCTCCTTCCCTGTTTCACACCTGGTAGTGTGGTGGATGGGACTACCAGCTCTCTGTAACCTAGAGGGCAACCAGTGGGTCCATCTCCTCTATACCACCCACCTGGTAGTGTGGTGGATGGGACTACCAGCTCTCTGTAACCTAGAGGACAACCAGTGGGTCCATCTCCTCTATACCACCCACCTGGTAGTGTGGTGGATGGGACTACCAGCTCTCTGTAACCTAGAGGGCAACCAGTGGGTCCATCTCCTCTATAGAGGGCAACCAGTGGGTCCACCCACCACCCACCTGGTAGTGTGGTGGATGGGACTACCAGCTCTCTGTAACCTAGATGGCAACCAGTGTGTCCATCTCCTCTATCCCACCCACCTGGTAGTGTGGTGGATGGGACTACCAGCTCTCTGTAACCTAGAGGGCAACCAGTGGGTCCATCTCCTCTAAACCACCCACCTGGTAGTGTGGTGGATGGGACTACCAGCTCTCTGTAACCTAGAGGGCAACCAGTGGGTCCATCTCCTCTATACCACCCACCTGGTAGTGTGGTGGATGGGACTACCAGCTCTCTGTAACCTAGAGGGCAACCAGTGGGTCCATCTCCTCTATACCACCCACCTGGTAGTGTGGTGGATGGGACTACCAGCTCTCTGTAACCTAGAGGACAACCAGTGGGTCCATCTCCTCTATACCACCCACCTGGTAGTGTGGTGGATGGGACTACCAGCTCTCTGTAACCTAGAGGGCAGTGGGTCCATCTCCTCTATACCACCCACCTGGTAGTGTGGTGGATGGGACTACCAGCTCTCTGTAACCTAGAGGGCAACCAGTGGGTCCATCTCCTCTATACCACCCACCTGGTAGTGTGGTGGATGGGAATACCAGTTCTCTGTAACCTAGCGGGCAACCAGTGGGTCCATCTCCTCTATACCACCCACCTGGTAGTTTGGTGGATGGGATTACCAGCTCTCTGTAACCTAGAGGGCAACCAGTGGGTCCATCTCCTCTATACCACCCACCTGGTAGTGTGGTGGATGGGACTACCAGCTCTCTGTAACCTAGAGGGCAACCAGTGGGTCCATCTCCTCTATACCACCCACCTGGTAGTGTGGTGGATGGGACTACCAGCTCTCTGTAACCTAGAGGGCAACCAGTGTGTCCATCTCCTCTATACCACCCACCTGGTAGTGTGGTGGATGGGACTACCAGCTCTCTGTAACCTAGAGGGCAACCAGTGGGTCTGTCTCCTTTGTACCATGTTTCTTGTAGGATGACAATGTCTGTATTTCCGACCTGAAGTCCAGGTTCCTGCTCTTTAGGCCAAAGGCAGATGACCTCAGACCCTGGATATTCCACGATGAGATAATGAAGGCTTTGTGTTCCATAAAGTGTCCAGTGTTGTTAGCCGTGTGGTTTGGCATCAGACCAGTAAGTGTGGCTCTTCTAAAAGAGATCTGGTTGATAGAGGCTCTTCTAAAAGAGATCTGGCTGATAGAGGCTCTTCTAAAAGAGATCTGGCTGATAGAGGCTCTTCTGAAAGAGATCTGTCTGATAGAGGCTCTTCTAAAAGAGATCTGGCTGATAGAGGCTCTTCTAAAAGAGATCTGGCTGATACAGGCTCTTCTAAAAGAGATCTGGCTGATACAGGCTCTTCTAAAAGAGATCTGGCTGATAGAGGCTCTTCTAAAAGAGATCTGGCTGATAGAGGCTCTTCTAAAAGAGATCTGGCTGATACAGGCTCTTCTAAAAGAGATCTGGCTGATAGAGGCTCTTCTAAAAGAGATCTGGCTGATAGAGGCTCTTCTAAAAGAGATCTGGCTGATAGAGGCTCTTCTAAAAGAGATCTGGCTGATACAGGCTCTTCTAAAAGAGATCTGGCTGATACAGGCTCTTCTAAAAGAGATCTGGCTGATAGAGGCTCTTCTAAAAGAGATATGGCTGATACTGGCTCTTCTAAAAGAGATCTGGCTGATAGAGGCTCTTCTAAAATAGATCTGGCTGATACGGGCTCTTCTAAAGGAGATCTGGCTGATACGGGCTCTTCTAAAAGAGATCTGGCTGATACGGGCTCTTCTAAAAGAGATCTGGCTGATACAGGCTCTTCTAAAAGAGATCTGGCTGATACAGGCTCTTCTAAAAGAGATCTGGCTGATACAGGCTCTTCTAAAAGAGATCTGGCTGATACAGACTCTTCTAAAAGAGATCTGGCTGGCTGATAGAGGCTCTTCTGAAAGAGATCTGGCTGGCTGATAGAGGCTCTTCTAAAAGAGATCTGGCTGATACAGGCTCTTGTAAACGAGATCTGGCTGATACAGGCTCTTCTAAAAGAGATCTGGCTGATACAGGCTCTTCTAAAAGAGATCTGGCTGATACAG
The DNA here is from genome assembly GCF_023373465.1 of Oncorhynchus keta. Lineage (NCBI taxonomy): Eukaryota > Metazoa > Chordata > Actinopteri > Salmoniformes > Salmonidae > Oncorhynchus > Oncorhynchus keta. Next base: position 71,495 of record NW_026290801.1, read on the forward strand.
ACTCTTCTAAAAGAGATCTGGCTGGCTGATAGAGGCTCTTCTGAAAGAGATCTGGCTGGCTGATAGAGGCTCTTCTAAAAGAGATCTGGCTGATACAGGCTCTTCTAAAAGAGATCTGGCTGGCTGATAGAGGATCTTCTGATCTGGCTGGCTGATGGAGGCTCTTCCAAAAGAGATCTGGCTGGCTGATAGAGGCTCTTCTAAAAGAGATCTGGCTGGCTGATAGAGGCTCTTCTAAAAGAGATCTGGCTGATAGATAGAGGCTCTTCTAAAAGAGATCTGGCTGATAGAGGCTCTTCTAAAAGAGATCTGGCTGATACAGGCTCTTGTAAACGAGATCTGGCTGATACAGGCTCTTCTGAAAGAGATCTGTCTGATAGAGGCTCTTCTAAAAGAGATCTGGCTGATAGAGGCTCTTCTAAAAGAGATCTGGCTGATACAGGCTCTTCTAAAAGAGATCTGGCTGATACAGGCTCTTCTAAAAGAGATCTGGCTGATAGAGGCTCTTCTAAAAGAGATCTGGCTGATAGAGGCTCTTCTAAAAGAGATCTGGCTGATACAGGCTCTTCTAAAAGAGATCTGGCTGATAGAGGCTCTTCTAAAAGAGATCTGGCTGATAGAGGCTCTTCTAAAAGAGATCTGGCTGATAGAGGCTCTTCTAAAAGAGATCTGGCTGATACAGGCTCTTCTAAAAGAGATCTGGCTGATACAGGCTCTTCTAAAAGAGATCTGGCTGATAGAGGCTCTTCTAAAAGAGATATGGCTGATACTGGCTCTTCTAAAAGAGATCTGGCTGATAGAGGCTCTTCTAAAATAGATCTGGCTGATACGGGCTCTTCTAAAGGAGATCTGGCTGATACGGGCTCTTCTAAAAGAGATCTGGCTGATACGGGCTCTTCTAAAAGAGATCTGGCTGATACAGGCTCTTCTAAAAGAGATCTGGCTGATACAGGCTCTTCTAAAAGAGATCTGGCTGATACAGGCTCTTCTAAAAGAGATCTGGCTGATACAGACTCTTCTAAAAGAGATCTGGCTGGCTGATAGAGGCTCTTCTGAAAGAGATCTGGCTGGCTGATAGAGGCTCTTCTAAAAGAGATCTGGCTGATACAGGCTCTTCTAAAAGAGATCTGGCTGGCTGATAGAGGATCTTCTGATCTGGCTGGCTGATGGAGGCTCTTCCAAAAGAGATCTGGCTGGCTGATAGAGGCTCTTCTAAAAGAGATCTGGCTGGCTGATAGAGGCTCTTCTAAAAGAGATCTGGCTGGCTGATAGAGGCCCTTCTGAACTGGCTGGCTGATAGAGGCCCTTCTGAACTGGCTGGCTGATAGAGGCTCTTCTGATCTGGCTGGCTGATAGAGGCTCTTCTGAACTGGCTGGCTGATAGAGGCTCTTCTGATCTGGCTGGCTGATAGAGGCCCTTCTGAACTGGCTGGCTGATAGAGGCCCTTCTAAAAGAGATCTGGCTGGCTGATAGAGGCCCTTCTGAACTGGCTGGCTGATAGAGGCTCTTCTGATCTGGCTGGCTGATAGAGGCTCTTCTAAAAGAAATCTGGCTGATAGAGGCCCTTCTAAAAGAGATCTGGCTGGCTGATAGAAGCCCTTCTGAACTGGCTGGCTGATAGAGGCTCTTCTGATCTGGCTGGCTGATAGAGGCCCTTCTGAACTGGCTGGCTGATAGAGGCTCTTCTGAACTGGCTGGCTGATAGAGGCTCTTCTGATCTGGCTGGCTGATAGAGGCTCTTCTAAAAGAGATCTGGCTGGCTGATAGAGGCTCTTCTGATCTGGCTGGCCGATAGAGGCTCTTCTGAACTGGCTGGCTGATAGAGGCTCTTCTGAACTGGCTGGCTGATAGAGGCTCTTCTGAACTGGCTGGCTGATAGAGGCTCATCTGATCAGGCTGGCTGATAGAGGCTCTTCTGAACTGGCTGGCTGATAGAGGCTCTTCTGAACTGGCTGGCTGATAGAGGCTCTTCTGATCTGGCTGGCTGATAGAGGCTCTTCTGAACTGGCTGGCTGATAGAGGCTCTTCTGAACTGGCTGGCTGATAGAGGCTCTTCTGATCTGGCTGGCTGATATAGCTCTAGACTCTATTCACATATAACTCTCTGCCATTGGGCCTTCCAAGTGGCACAGCGATCTAAGGCACTGCATCGCTGTGCTAGATAAATCACTACAGACCCGTGTTCAATCCCAGGTTGTGTCGCAGTCAGCTGCAACCGTGAGACCCATTAGGAGGCGTATAATTGACCCAGCATCGTCGGGGTTAGGGGAGGGTTTGGTTGGCTGGCATGTCCTTGTCCCATTGCACTCTAGCGACTCCTGTGGCGGGCCGGGCGCACGCACACCGACATGTTTGCAAGCTGTACGGTGTTTCCTCCGACACAATGGTGCTGCTGGCTTTCGGGTTGAGAAGAGCAGTGTGTCAGGAAGCAGTAGGGCTTGTCGGGTCGTGTTTCAGGGGACGTATGGCTCTCCAATTGTTCCTCTGCTGAGTCTGTACGGGAGTTATAGCGATGGGAAAAGACTCGAACTAACAACTGGATATCACGAAATTGGGGATAAAAAAGGGTCTGACCTCTGTCCCAAATGGCAACCTGTTCCCTGTTTAGTACACTACTTTAGACCAGAGTCCTATATAGTACACTGCTTTAGACCAGAGTCCTATATAGTACACTGCTTTAGACCAGAGCCCTATATAGTGCACTACTCTAGACCAGAGCCCTATATAGTACACTACTTTAGACCAGAGTCCTATATAGTACACTACTTTAGACCAGAGTCCTATATAGTACACTGTTTTAGACCAGCGCCCTATATAGTACACTACTTTAGACCAGAGCCCTATATAGTGTACTACTTTAGACCAGAGCCCTATATAGTGTACTACTTTAGACCAGGGCCCTATATAGTACACTACTTTAGACCAGAGCCCTATATAGGGTTTAACCCATGTAGAAGTGTTGTGGCTCAGGGTTTAGAGTGTTGTGGCTCAGGGCCCTGTAGTGTTGTAGCTCAGGGTTTACCCCATGTAGAAGTGTTGTGGCTCAGGGTTTAACCCCATGTAGAAGTGTTGTAGGCTCAGGGTTTAACCCATGTAGAAGTGTTGTAGCTCAGGGTTTAACCCATGTAGAAGTGTTGTAGGCTCAGGGTTTAACCCATGTAGAAGTGTTGTGGCTCAGGGTTTAACCCATGTAGAAGCTCAGGGTTTGTAGAAGTGTTGTGGCTCAGGGTTTAACCCATGTAGAAGTGTTGTAGCTCAGGGTTTAACCCATGTAGAAGTGTTGTGGCTCAGGGTTTAACCCATGTAGAAGTGTTGTAGCTCAGGGTTTACCCCATGTAGAAGTGTTGTGGCTCAGGGTTTACCCCATGTAGAAGTGTTGTAGCTCAGGGTTTAACCCATGTAGAAGTGTTTGCTCAGGGTTTAACCCATGTAGAAGTGTTTGGCTCAGGGTTTAACCCATGTAGAAGTGTTGTGGCTCAGGGTTTAACCCATGTAGAAGTGTTGTGGCTCAGGGTTTAACCCATGTAGAAGTGTTGTGGCTCAGGGTTTAACCCATGTAGAAGTGTTGTGGCTCAGGGTTTAACCCATGTAGAAGTGTTGTAGCTCAGGGTTTAACCCATGTAGAAGTGTTGTGGCTCAGGGTTTAACCCATGTAGAAGTGTTGTGGCTCAGGGTTTAACCCATGTAGAAGTGTTGTAGCTCAGGGTTTAACCCATGTAGAAGTGTTGTGGCTCAGGGTTTAACCCATGTAGAAGTGTTGTGGCTCAGGGTTTAACCCATGTAGAAGTGTTGTGGCTCAGGGTTTAACCCATGTAGAAGTGTTGTAGCTCAGGGTTTAACCCATGTAGAAGTGTTGTGGCTCAGGGTTTAACCCATGTAGAAGTGTTGTAGCTTTGTGGCTCAGGGTTTAACCCATGTAGAAGTGTTGTGGCTCAGGGTTTAACCCATGTAGAAGTGTTGTGGCTCAGGGTTTAACCCATGTAGAAGTGTTGTGGCTCAGGGTTTAACCCATGTAGAAGTGTTGTGGCTCAGGGTTTAACCCATGTAGAAGTGTTGTGGCTCAGGGTTTAACCCATGTAGAAGTGTTGTAGCTCAGGGTTTAACCCATGTAGAAGTGTTGTGGCTCAGGGTTTAACCCATGTAGAAGTGCTCAGTTTAACCCATGTAGAAGTGTTGTGGCTCAGGGTTTAACCCATGTAGAAGTGTTGTGGCTCAGGGTTTAACCCATGTAGAAGTGTTGTGGCTCAGGGTTTAACCCATGTAGAAGTGTTGTAGCTTTGTGGCTCAGGGTTTAACCCATGTAGAAGTGTTGTAGCTCAGGGTTTAACCCATGTAGAAGTGTTGTGGCTCAGGGTTTAACCCATGTAGAAGTGTTGTGGCTCAGGGTTTAACCCATGTAGAAGTGTTGTGGCTCAGGGTTTAACCCATGTAGAAGTGTTGTGGCTCAGGGTTTAACCCATGTAGAAGTGTTGTAGCTCAGGGTTTAACCCATGTAGAAGTGTTGTGGCTCAGGGTTTAACCCATGTAGAAGTGTTGTAGCTGTGGGGTTTAACCCATGTAGAAGTGTTGTAGCTCAGGGTTTAACCCATGTAGAAGTGTTGTGGCTCAGGGTTTAACCCATGTAGAAGTGTTGTAGCTCAGGGTTTAACCCATGTAGAAGTGTTTGTGGCTCAGGGTTTAACCCATGTAGAAGTGTTGTGGCTCAGGGTTTAACCCATGTAGAAGTGTTGTGGCTCAGGGTTTAACCCATGTAGAAGTGTTGTGGCTCAGGGTTTAACCCATGTAGAAGCTCAGGGTTTAAGCATGTTGTGGCTCAGGGTTTAACCCATGTAGAAGTGTTGTGGCTCAGGGTTTAACCCATGTAGAAGTGTTGTGGCTCAGGGTTTAACCCATGTAGAAGTTGTGGCTCAGGGTTTAACCCATGCTTTGTGGCTCAGGGTTTAACCCATGTAGAAGTGTTGTGGCTCAGGGTTTAACCCATGTAGAAGTGTTGTGGCTCAGGGTTTAACCCATGTAGAAGTGTTGTGGCTCAGGGTTTAACCCATGTAGAAGTGTTGTGGCTCAGGGTTTAACCCATGTAGAAGTGTTGTAGCTCAGGGTTTACCCCATGTTGTTGTAGCTCAGGGTTTAACCCATGTAGAAGTGTTGTAGCTCAGGGTTTAACCCATGTAGAAGTGTTGTGGCTCAGGGTTTAACCCATGTAGAAGTGTTGTAGCTCAGGGTTTGTTGTTGGCTCAGGGTTTAACCCATGTAGAAGTGTTGTGGCTCAGGGTTTAACCCATGTAGAAGTGTTGTGGCTCAGGGTTTAACCCATGTAGAAGTGTTGTAGCTCAGGGTTTAACCCATGTAGAAGTGTTGTGGCTCAGGGTTTAACCCATGTAGAAGTGTTGTGGCTCAGGGTTTAACCCATGTAGAAGTGTTGTAGCTCAGGGTTTAACCCATGTAGAAGTGTTGTAGCTTTGTGGCTCAGGGTTTAACCCATGTAGAAGTGTTGTGGCTCAGGGTTTAACCCATGTAGAAGTGTTGTAGCTTTGTGGCTCAGGGTTTAACCCATGTAGAAGTGTTGTAGCTCAGGGTTTAACCCATGTAGAAGTGTTGTGGCTCAGGGTTTAACCCATGTAGAAGTGTTGTGGCTCAGGGTTTTTAGTGTTGTGGCCAGGGTTTAGCCATGTAGAAGTGTTGTAGCTCAGGGTTTAACCCATGTAGAAGTGTTGTGGCTCAGGGTTTAACCCATGTAGAAGTGTTGTGGCTCAGGGTTTAACCCATGTAGAAGTTTAACCCATGTAGAAGTGTTGTGGCTCAGGGTTTAACCCATGTAGAAGTGTTGTGGCTCAGGGTTTAACCCATGTAGAAGTGTTGTAGCTTTGTGGCTCAGGGTTTAACCCATGTAGAAGTGTTGTGGCTCAGGGTTTAACCCAGGCTCAGGGTTTAGGGTTTAACCCATGTAGAAGTGTTGTGGCTCAGGGTTTAACCCATGTAGAAGTGTTGTGGCTCAGGGTTTACCCCATGTAGAAGTGTTGTGGCTCAGGGTTTAACCCATGTAGAAGTGTTGTGGCTCAGGGTTTAACCCATGTAGAAGTGTTGTGGCTCAGGGTTTAACCCATGTAGAAGTGTTGTGGCTCAGGGTTTAACCCATGTAGAAGTGTTGTGGCTCAGGGTTTAACCCATGTAGAAGTGTTGTGGCTCAGGGTTTAACCCATGTAGAAGTCAGGGTTGTGGCTCAGGGTTTAACCCATGTAGAAGTGTTGTGGCTCAGGGTTTAACCCATGTAGAAGTGTTGTGGCTCAGGGTTTAACCCATGTAGAAGTGTTGTAGCTCAGGGTTTACCCCATGTAGAAGTGTTGTGGCTCAGGGTTTACCCCATGTAGAAGTGTTGTAGCTCAGGGTTTAACCCATGTAGAAGTCAGGGTTGTGGCTCAGGGTTTAACCCATGTAGAAGTGTTGTAGCTGGTTTACCCTTTGTGGCTCAGGGTTTAACCCATGTAGAAGTGTTGTAGCTCAGGGTTTAACCCATGTAGAATGTAGAAGTGTTGTGTTGTTTAACCCAGCTTTGTGGCTCAGGGTTTAACCCATGTAGAAGTGTTGTGGCTCAGGGTTTAACCCATGTAGAAGTGTTGTAGCTCAGGGTTTAACCCATGTAGAAGTGTTGTGGCTCAGGGTTTAACCCATGTAGAAGTGTTGTAGCTCAGGGTTTAACCCATGTAGAAGTGTTGTAGCTCAGGGTTTAACCCATGTAGAAGTGTTGTGGCTCAGGGTTTAACCCATGTAGAAGTGTTGTGGCTCAGGGTTTACCCCATGTAGAAGTGTTGTGGCTCAGGGTTTAACCCATGTAGAAGTGTTGTGGCTCAGGGTTTAACCCATGTAGAAGTGTTGTGGCTCAGGGTTTAACCCATGTAGAAGTGTTGTAGCTCAGGGTTTAACCCATGTAGAAGTGTTGTAGCTCAGGGTTTAACCCATGTAGAAGTGTTGTAGCTCAGGGTTTAACCCATGTAGAAGTGTTGTGGCTCAGGGTTTAACCCATGTAGAAGTGTTGTAGCTCAGGGTTTAACCCATGTAGAAGTGTTGTGGCTCAGGGTTTAACCCATGTAGAAGTGTTGTGGCTCAGGGTTTAACCCATGTAGAAGTGTTGTAGTGTTGTGGCTCAGGCTCAGGGTTTACCCCATGTAGAAGTTGTTGTACCCATGTAGCTTTGTGGCTCAGGTTTAACCCATGTAGAAGTGTTTTGTGGCTTTGTGGCTCAGGGTTTAACCCATGTAGAAGTGTTGTAGCTCAGGGTTTACCCCATGTAGAAGTGTTGTAGCTCAGGGTTTAACCCATGTAGAAGTGTTGTAGCTGTTGGGTTTACCCCATGTAGAAGTGTTGTAGGGTTTAACCCTTTGTGGCTCAGGTTTACCCCATGTAGAAGTGTTGTGTTGTGGCTCAGGTTTAACCCAAGTAGAAGTGTTGTAGCTTTGTCCTTGTTGTCTTTGTGTGTTGTACATGTCATTAAAATGTCGTCTCAGATCAGATCAGCATACGGAGGGGTATCAAGAGTACAGAGATGGACTGATGTTTGTGTGATCACCCTATGTTATACCTGACACTGATGAAGACGGCTTGGCTGTCGAAACGTTGGTCATTTCATTTTTGCATCTGAGCTCCTAGAGTGTGCGGCTCTCTTTCTCTTGGGGGGTTCTTGGGGTTGGGGGTTCATTCTCTTGGTTGTTGGTGCATTGGGGGGTTCTTGGGGGTGGGGGTTCATTCTCTTGGTTGTTGGTGCATTAGGGATTCTTGGTGGTGGGGTTCTTTCTCTTGGTTGTTGGTGCGTTGGGGGGTTCTTGGGGGTGGGGTTCATTCTCTTGGTTGTTGGTGCATTAGGGGGTTCTTGGTGGTGGGGGTTCTTTCTCTTGGTTGTTGGTGCGTTGGGGGGTTCTTGGGGGTGGGGGTTCATTCTCTTGGTTGTTGGTGCGTTGGGGGTTCTTGGGGTGGGGGTTCATTCTCTTGGTTGTTGGTGCATTGGGGGTTTTTGGTGGTGGGGGTTCATTCTCTTGGTTGTTGGTGCGTTGGGGGTTCTTGGTGGTGGGGGTTCATTCTCTTGGTTATTGGTGCGTTGGAGGGTTCTTGGGGGTGGGGGTTCATTCTCTTGGTTGTTGTTTAACTCTTGGTTGCTTTGTGTGCGTTGGGGGTTCTTGGGGGTGGGGGTTCATTCTCTTGGTTGTGGTGCGTTGGGGGTCCTTGGGGGTGGGGGTTCATTCTCTTGGTTGTTGGTGCGTTGGGGGTCCTTGGGGGTGGGGGTTCATTCTCTTGGTTGTTGGGGGTTCTTGGGGTGGGGGTTCATTCTCTTGGTTGTTGGTGCGTTGGGGGTTCTTGGGGTTGGGGTTCATTCTCTTGGTTGTTGGTGCATTGGGGGTTATTGGGGTTGGGGGTTCATTCTCTTGGTTGTTGGTGCGTTGGGGGTTCTTGAGGGTGGGGGTTCATTCTCTTGGTTGTGGTGCGTTGGGGGTTCTTGGGGTTGGGGGTTCATTCTCTTGGTTGTTGGTGCATTGGGGGTTCTTGGGGGTGGGGGTTCATTCTCTTGGTTGTTGGTGCATTGGGGGTTCTTTGGGGTGGGGGTTCATTCTCTTGGTTGTTGGTGCGTTGGGGGTCCTTGGGGATGGGGGTTCATTCTCTTGGTTGTTTGGGGTTCTTGGGGGTGGGGGTTCATTCTCTTGGTTGTGGTGCGTTGGGGGTCTTGGTGTTGGGGTTAATTCTCTTGGTTGTTGGTGCGTTGGGGGTTCTTGGGCGTGGGGTTCATTCTCTTGGTTGTGGTGCGTTGGGGGTTCTTGGGGGTGGGGGTTCATTCTTGGGGTTGGGGGTTCATTATCTTGGTTGTTGTTGCATTGGGGGTTCTTGGGGGTGGGGGTTCATTCTCTTGGTTGTTGGTGCGTTGGGGGGTCCTTGGGGGTGGGGGTTCATTCTCTTGGTTGTTGGGGGGTTCTTGGGGGTGGGGGTTCATTCTCTTGGTTGTTGGTGCGTTGGGGGGTTCTTGGGGTTGGGGGTTCATTCTCTTGGTTGTTGGTGCATTGGGGGTTATTGGGGTTGGGGGTTCATTCTCTTGGTTGTTGGTGCGTTGGGGGTTCTTGAGGGTGGGGGTTCATTCTCTTGGTTGTGGTGCGTTGGGGGGTTCTTGGGGGTGGGGGTTCATTCTCTTGGTTGTTGGTGCGTTGGGGGTCCTTGGGGGTGGGGGTTCATTCTCTTGGTTGTTGGGGGTTCTTGGGGGTGGGGGTTCATTCTCTTGGTTGTTGGTGCGTTGGGGGTTCTTTGGGGTGGGGGTTCATTCTCTTGGTTGTTGGTGCGTTGGGGGTCCTTGGGGATGGGGTTCATTCTCTTGGTTGTTGGGGGTTCTTGGGGGTGGGGGTTCATTCTCTTGGTTGTGGTGCGTTGGGGGGTCTTGGGGTTGGGGGTTAATTCTCTTGGTTGTTGGTGCGTTGGGGGGTTCTTGGGCGTGGGGTTCATTCTCTTGGTTGTGGTGCGTTGGGGGTTCTTGGGGGTGGGGGTTCATTCTTGGGGTTGGGGGTTCATTATCTTGGTTGTTGTTGCATTGGGGGGTTCTTGGGGGTGGGGGTTCATTCTCTTGGTTGTTGGTGCGTTGGGGGTTCTTGGGGGTGGGGGTTCATTCTCTTGGTTGTTGGTGCGTTGGGGGTTCTTGGGGGTGGGGGTTCATTCTCTTGGTTGTTGGTGCGTTGGGGGTTCTTGGGGGTGGGGGTTCATTCTCTTGGTTGTGGTGCATTGGGGGGTTCTTGGGGGTGGGGGTTCATTCTCTTGGTTGTTGGTGCGTTGGGGGTTCTTGGGGGTGGGGGTTCATTCTCTTGGTTGTTGGTGCGTTGGGGGTTCTTGGGGGTGGGGGTTCATTCTCTTGGTTGTTGGTGCGTTGGGGGTTCTTGGGGGTGGGGGTTCATTCTCTTGGTTGTGGTGCGTTGGGGGGTTCTTGGGGGTGGGGGTTCATTCTCTTGGTTGTTGGTGCGTTGGGGGTTCTTGGGGGTGGGGGTTCATTCTCTTGGTTGTTGGTGCGTTGGGGGTACTTGGGGGTGGGGGTTCATTCTCTTGGTTGTTGGTGCGTTGGGGGGTTCTTGGGGGTGGGGGTTCATTCTCTTGGTTGTTGGTGCATTGGGGGTTCTTGGTGGTGGGGAATGGAATTCATTGTAATTTATATGTTTATTCTTGTTGGGGGGGCTGTGGGAGGGGTCGCAGATGTTTGAGGGACAGCTATTTGGGAACTGTGGGGGAGGGGGGATTTTGGAAGGATCGGGTTCACATTTTTTGTTCTGGTGGGGGGATGTGTCAACAGGCCCTTGAGCAGGGCATTGAGTCTGGATGCTTCTGTGTGTCGCTCTGAATGGGGGTCTGTTGGGTGACTGGTGTGGCGTCGTAATTGAGTCTGGATGCTTCTGTGTGTCGCTCTGAATGGGGGTCTGTTGGGTGACTGGTGTGGCGTCGGTTGAGTCTGGATGCTTCTGTGTGTCGCTCTGAATGGGGGTCTGTTGGGTGACTGGTGTGGCGTCGTAATTGAGTCTGGATGCTTCTGTGTGTCGCTCTGAATGGGGGTCTGTTGGGTGACTGGTGTGGCGCATTGAGTCTGGATGCTTCTGTGTGTCGCTCTGAATGGGGGTCTGTTGGGTGACTGGTGTGGTGTCGTAATTGAGCGGTTTCACTGCAAGTATATTGTATGTTTTGGAAATAAATAAAATACTCAGATGAACCATATTGTGCAGACGACTTCGTGTCAACGTTGAACAGGGCCTCTCTCCTCCTCACCAGTGAGTGTCATGATCAAAGATATGATCAAGAGCCTCTCATACAGTGAATCGTTTGGTCATTGTGCTGCCACACAATGAATTGTGAGCAAGGCCTCAAAAAAGCTTTATATACCAGAACAGTGAGAAAAGTTCTATATATTATTGAAACAACGTTGCGATTGTTTCTGAGAATCTCAACAGGTGTGGATCCCGTGGGGGAAAGATTCTATTGGGGGAAAGGTTCCTGTGGGGGTTGCTATGGAAGCCAAGAAGGGGAGTGAGGTGTGTGTGTGTGTGTGTGTGTGTGTGTGTGTGTGTGTGTGTGTGTGTGTGTGTGTGTGTGTGTGTGTGTGTGTGTGTGTGTGTGTGTGTGTGTGTGTGTGTGTGTGTGTGTGTGTGTGTGCTCACACACATGCATGTGGGAGTCTGGGTGAGGACGTGTGTCCATCTGATTAATAATGGGAATGTGCCTGAACTCAATTTTAATTTTATACACTAATTGCAGTCTCACCCATTCATTTCTAATTACCGGTCATTTTTGTCCGGAAACACCACAGGTATACAAAAGGTAAATAAAACCCCCAAAATGTTAGGAAAATCATCCAAATGTATTTTGTGTGTTCAGATGCCCTTTGTGGACAAAGTTGTGGAACCTTGGGACGGTCAGATTAAATTAGTTCCATTTTTCAGAGAGAAATCTTGTAAATCGGTCCAATTCGACTGGAACACAGCATGAGGGTTAATCAATAGTAGAGAGGGATAAAGAGGAATGTTGATAGAACGTAATAAAACAGCTGATAGAATGTAATATATAAGAATGTCAGCTGATAGAATGTAATATATAAGAATGTCAGCTGATAGAATGTAATATAAAAGAATGTCAGCTGATAGAATGTAATATATAAGAATGTCAGCTGATAGAATGTAATATAAAAGAATGTCAGCTGATAGAATGTAATATATAAGAATGTCAGCTGATAGAATGTAATATAAAAGAATGTCAGCTGATAGAATGTAATATATAAGAATGTCAGCTGATAGAATGTAATATATAAGAATGTCAGCTGATAGAATGTAATATAAAGAATGTCAGCTGATAGAATGTAATATATAAGAATGTCAGCTGATAGAATGTAATATATAAGAATGTCAGCTGATAGAATGTAATATAAAAGAATGTCAGCTGATAGAATGTAATATAAAAGAATGTCCGCTGAATGAACGTCCGGGGAGAGATGGGGAGGCGGGGGGGTAGAAAAGCAGGGGGGGGAGACTGTGTGGAGACTGGGAGGCAGGGCTCAGAGACAGTGGGGAGGGATGGGGAGACGGTGTGGAGACTGGGAGGCAGGGCTCAGAGACAGTGGGGAGGGATGGGGAGACAGAAAAACAGGCAGGGAGAGAGTAAATGATAGGCCAACGTCCTCTTGACTGGTTTATTGGCTGAAAAACGTCAGGCCTGTCTGGCTGTGAACAAGCAGGCGACTGAGTGACAGGAGATATTAGTTGTGGAATTACAGACCAAGGTCTCTGAACTAAATCACATTCCGGCTATGGAACACGGAACACAGAACACAGAACACAGAACACGGAACACGGAACACGGAACACGGAACAGTAGATCCATACATTCCTCTGAGAGTTATACCTTCCTAATGCTTCTCTGTAATCAGGCCTTCTATCTCAGGTTAATGTCAGTGTTTTAAACAATATACCTTCCTAATGCTTCTCTGTAATCAGGCCTTCTATCTCAGGTTAATGTCAGTGTTTTAAACAATATACCTTCCTAATGCTTCTCTGTAATCAGGCCTTCTATCTCAGGTTAATGTCAGTGTTTTAAACAATATACCTTCCTAATGCTTCTCTGTAATCAGGCCTTCTATCTCAGGTTAATGTCAGTGTTTTAAACACTATACCTTCCTAATGCTTCTCTGTAATCAGGCCTTCTATCTCAGGTTAATGTCAGTGTTTTAAACAATATACCTTCCTAATGCTTCTCTGTAATCAGGCCTCTTCTATCTCAGGTTAATGTCAGTGTTTTAAACAATATACCTTCCTAATGCTTCTCTGTAATCAGGCCTCTTCTATCTCAGGTTAATGTCAGTGTTTTAAACAATATACCTTCCTAATGCTTCTCTGTAATCAGGCCTCTTCTATCTCAGGTTAATGTCAGTGTTTTAAACAATATACCTTCCTAATGCTTCTCTGTAATCAGGCCTCTTCTATCTCAGGTTAATGTCAGTGTTTTAAACAATATACCTTCCTAATTCTTCTCTGTAATCAGGCCTCTTCTATCTCAGGTTAATGTCAGTGTTTTAAACACTATACCTTCCTAATGCTTCTCTGTAATCAGGCCTCTTCTATCTCAGGTTAATGTCAGTGTTTTAAACAATATACCTTCCTAATGCTTCTCTGTAATCAGGCCTCTTCTATCTCAGGTTAATGTCAGTGTTTTAAACAATATACCTTCCTAATGCTTCTCTGTAATCAGGCCTTCTATCTCAGGTTAATGTCAGTGTTTTAAACAATATACCTTCCTAATGCTTCTCTGTAATCAGGCCTTCTATCTCAGGTTGTCAGGGTTTTAAGACACTGTACTCTACTGTACTCTACTAATTTAATCAGTTCCTTGCAGAACATCGACCCACTAGCAACGTGTTCCTGCAATTTCAACTCCGGTGTTTTTGACGTGAGAGGAGTGACTTACATTAGGTTATCGTCCTTTAATATAGGTCTAGTTACATTTAGTTACATCCTTTAGTTGGTCTAGTTACATTAGGTTATCGTCCTTTAATATAGGTCTAGTTACATTTAGTTACGTCCTTTAGTTGGTCTAGTTACATTTAGTTACATCCTTTAATATAGGTCTAGTTACATTTAGTTACGTCCTTTAGTTGGTCTAGTTACATTTAGTTACGTCCTTTAGTTGGTCGAGTTACATTTAGTTACATCCTTTAATGTTGGTCTAGTTACATTTAGTTACGTCCTTTAGTTGGTCTAGTTACATTTAGTTACATCCTTTAATGTTGGTCTAGTTACATTTAGTTACATACTTTAGTTGGTCTAGTTACATTTAGTTACATCCTTTAATGTTGGTCTAGTTAAATGTAATTGTAACTGCTTTGGTCTTCAGAGACACGTGGTAGAACTCTTTCTCTTAATGGTTCTGATTCATTTTCATGGAGCTTTATCAGCTGGGATTCTTACAATGGTTCTGGTTCAAATCAATAACATGGTAACATTAGACTCCTCAACTGAAATGACAAATCAATACCAGGGTAACATTAGACTCCTCAGCTGAAATGACAAATCAATACCATGGTAACATTAGACTCCTCAGCTGAAATGACAAATCAATACCAGGGTAACATTAGACTCCTCAGCTGAAATGACAAATCAATAACATTAGACTCCTCAGCTGAAATGACAAATCAATACCAGGGCAACATTAGACTCCTCAGCTGAAATGACAAATCAATAACATGGTAACATTAGACTCCTCAGCTGAAATGACAAATCAATACCATGGTAACATTAGACTCCTCAGCTGAAATGACAAATCAATACCATGGTAACATTAGACTCCTCAGCTGAAATGACAAATCAATACCAGGGTAACATTAGACTCCTCAGCTGAAATGACAAATCAATAACATTAGACTCCTCAGCTGAAATGACAAATCAATACCAGGATAACATTAGACTCCTCAGCTGAAATGACAAATCAATACCATGGTAACATTAGACTCCTCAGCTGAAATGACAAATCAATACCAGGGTAACATTAGACTCCTCAGCTGAAATGACAAATCAATAACATGGTAACATTAGACTCCTCAGCTGAAATGACAAATCAATACCAGGGTAACATTAGACTCCTCAGCTGAAATGACAAATCAATAACATGGTAACATTAGACTCCTCAGCTGAAATGACAAATCAATACCATGGTAACATTAGACTCCTCAGCTGAAATGACAAATCAATACCATGGTAACATTAGACTCCTCAGCTGAAATGACAAATCAATAACATTAGACTCCTCAACTGAAATGACAAATCAATACCATGGTAACATTAGACTCCTCAACTGAAATGACAAATCAATACCAGGATAACATTAGACTCCTCAGCTGAAATGACAAATCAATACCAGGGCAACATTAGACTCCTCAGCTGAAATTACAAATCAATACCAGGGTAACATTAGACTCCTCAGCTGAAATGACAAATCAATACCAGGGTAACATTAGACTCCTCAGCTGAAATGACAAATCAATACCAGGGTAACATTAGACTCCTCAGCTGAAATGACAAATCAATACCAGGATAACATTAGACTCCTCAGCTGAAATGACAAATCAATAACATGGTAACATTAGACTCCTCAGCTGAAATGACAAATCAATACCAGGGTAACATTAGACTCCTCAGCTGAAATGACAAATCAATACCATGGTAACATTAGACTCCTCAGCTGAAATGACAAATCAATACCATGGTAACATTAGACTCCTCAGCTGAAATGACAAATCAATACCAGGGTAACATTAGACTCCTCAGCTGAAATGACAAATCAATAACATTAGACTCCTCAGCTGAAATGACAAATCAATACCATGGTAACATTAGACTCCTCAGCTGAAATGACAAATCAATACCATGGTAACATTAGACTCCTCAGCTGAAATGACAAATCAATACCATGGTAACATTAGACTCCTCAGCTGAAATGACAAATCAATACCATGGTAACATTAGACTCCTCAGCTGAAATGACAAATCAATAACATGGTAACATTAGACTCCTCAGCTGAAATGACAAATCAATACCAGGGTAACATTAGACTCCTCAGCTGAAATGACAAATCAATACCATGGTAACATTAGACTCCTCAGCTGAAATGACAAATCAATAACATTAGACTCCTCAGCTGAAATGACAAATCAATACCATGGTAACATTAGACTCCTCAGCTGAAATGACAAATCAATACCAGGGTAACATTAGACTCCTCAGCTGAAATGACAAATCAATACCATGGTAACATTAGACTCCTCAGCTGAAATGACAAATCAATAACATGGTAACATTAGACTCCTCAGCTGAAATGACAAATCAATACCATGGTAACATTAGACTCCTCAGCTGAAATGACAAATCAATAACATGGTAACATTAGACTCCTCAGCTGAAATGACAAATCAATACCAGGGTAACATTAGACTCCTCAGCTGAAATGACAAATCAATACCATGGTAACATTAGACTCCTCAGCTGAAATGACAAATCAATAACATTAGACTCCTCAGCTGAAATGACAAATCAATACCAGGGTAACATTAGACTCCTCAGCTGAAATGACAAATCAATACCAGGGTAACATTAGACTCCTCAGCTGAAATGACAAATCAATAACATGGTAACATTAGACTCCTCAGCTGAAATGACAAATCAATACCATGGTAACATTAGACTCCTCAGCTGAAATGACAAATCAATAACATTAGACTCCTCAGCTGAAATGACAAATCAATACCATGGTAACATTAGACTCCTCAGCTGAAATGACAAATCAATACCAGGGTAACATTAGACTCCTCAGCTGAAATGACAAATCAATAACATTAGACTCCTCAGCTGAAATGACAAATCAATACCATGGTAACATTAGACTCCTCAGCTGAAATGACAAATCAATACCATGGTAACATTAGACTCCTCAGCTGAAATGACAAATCAATACCAGGGTAACATTAGACTCCTCAGCTGAAATGACAAATCAATACCAGGGTAACATTAGACTCCTCAGCTGAAATGACAAATCAATACCATGGTAACATTAGACTCCTCAGCTGAAATGACAAATCAATAACATTAGACTCCTCAACTGAAATGGCAAATCAATAACATTAGACTCCTCAACTGAAATGGCAAATCAATAACATTAGACTCCTCAGCTGAAATGGCAAATCAATAACATGGTAACATTAGACTCCTCAACTGAAATGACAAATCAATACCAGGGTAACATTAGACTACTCAGCTGAAATGACAAATCAATAACATTAGACTCCTCAGCTGAAATGACAAATCAATACCATGGTAACATTAGACTCCTCAGCTGAAATGACAAATCAATACCATGGTAACATTAGACTCCTCAGCTGAAATGACAAATCAATACCAGGGTAACATTAGACTCCTCAGCTGAAATGACAAATCAATAACATTAGACTCCTCAGCTGAAATGACAAATCAATACCATGGTAACATTAGACTCCTCAGCTGAAATGACAAATCAATACCATGGTAACATTAGACTCCTCAACTGAAAGGACAAATCAATAACATGGTAACATTAGACTCCTCAGCTGAAATGACAAATCAATACCAGGGTAACATTAGACTCCTCAGCTGAAATGACAAATCAATACCATGGTAACATTAGACTCCTCAGCTGAAATGACAAATCAATACCATGGTAACATTAGACTCCTCAGCTGAAATGACAAATCAATAACATTAGACTCCTCAGCTGAAATGACAAATCAATACCATGGTAACATTAGACTCCTCAGCTGAAATGACAAATCAATACCATGGTAACATTAGACTCCTCAGCTGAAATGACAAATCAATACCAGGGTAACATTAGACTCCTCAGCTGAAATGACAAATCAATACCATGGTAACATTAGACTCCTCAGCTGAAATGACAAATCAATACCATGGTAACATTAGACTCCTCAGCTGAAATGACAAATCAATACCATGGTAACATTAGACTCCTCAGCTGAAATGACAAATCAATACCATGGTAACATTAGACTCCTCAGCTGAAATGACAAATCAATACCATGGTAACATTAGACTCCTCAGCTGAAATGACAAATCAATACCAGGGCAACATTAGACTCCTCAGCTGAAATGATAAATCAATAACATTAGACTCCTCAGCTGAAATGGCAAATCAATAACATGGTAACATTAGACTCCTCAGCTGAAATGACAAATCAATACCAGGGCAACATTAGACTCCTCAGCTGAAATGATAAATCAATAACATTAGACTCCTCAGCTGAAATGACAAATCAATACCAGGGTAACATTAGACTCCTCAGCTGAAATGACAAATCAATAACATTAGACTCCTCAGCTGAAATGGCAAATCAATAACATGGTAACATTAGACTCCTCAGCTGAAATGGCAAATCAATACCATTAGACTCCTCAGCTGAAATGGCAAATCAATAACATGGTAACATTAGACTCCTCAGCTGAAATGGCAAATCAATAACATGGTAACATTAGACTCCTCAGCTGAAATGACAAATCAATACCATGGTAACATTAGACTCCTCAACTGAAATGACAAATCAATACCAGGGTAACATTAGACTCCTCAGCTGAAATGACAAATCAATAACATTAGACTCCTCAGCTGAAATGACAAATCAATACCAGGATAACATTAGACTCCTCAGCTGAAATGACAAATCAATACCATGGTAACATTAGACTCCTCAGCTGAAATGACAAATCAATACCAGGGTAACATTAGACTCCTCAGCTGAAATGACAAATCAATAACATTAGACTCCTCAGCTGAAATGACACATCAATAACATTAGACTCCTCAGCTGAAATGACAAATCAATAACATGGTAACATTAGACTCCTCAGCTGAAATGACAAATCAATAACATGGTAACATTAGACTCCTCAGCTGAAATGACAAATCAATACCAGGGTAACATTAGACTCCTCAGCTGAAATGACAAATCAATAACATGGTAACATTAGACTCCTCAGCTGAAATGACAAATCAATACCATGGTAACATTAGACTCCTCAGCTGAAATGACAAATCAATACCAGGGTAACATTAGACTCCTCAGCTGAAATGACAAATCAATACCATGGTAACATTAGACTCCTCAGCTGAAATGACAAATCAATACCATGGTAACATTAGACTCCTCAGCTGAAATGACAAATCAATACCAGGGTAACATTAGACTCCTCAGCTGAAATGACAAATCAATACCAGGGTAACATTAGACTCCTCAGCTGAAATGACAAATCAATACCAGGGTAACATTAGACTCCTCAGCTGAAATGACAAATCAATAACATTAGACTCCTCAGCTGAAATGACAAATCAATACCAGGGTAACATTAGACTCCTCAGCTGAAATGACAAATCAATACCATGGTAACATTAGACTCCTCAGCTGAAATGACAAATCAATACCATGGTAACATTAGACTCCTCAGCTGAAATGACAAATCAATACCAGGGTAACATTAGACTCCTCAGCTGAAATGACAAATCAATACCATGGTAACATTAGACTCCTCAGCTGAAATGACAAATCAATAACATTAGACTCTCCTCAGCTGAAATGACAAATCAATAACAGGGTAACATTAGACTCCTCAACTGAAATGACAAATCAATACCATGGTAACATTAGACTCCTCAGCTGAAATGACAAATCAATACCATGGTAACATTAGACTCCTCAGCTGAAATGACAAATCAATACCATGGTAACATTAGACTCCTCAGCTGAAATGACAAATCAATAACATGGTAACATTAGACTCCTCAGCTGAAATGACAAATCAATAACATTAGACTCCTCAACTGAAATGACAAATCAATACCATGGTAACATTAGACTCCTCAGCTGAAATGACAAATCAATACCAGGGTAACATTAGACTCCTCAGCTGAAATGACAAATCAATAACATTAGACTCCTCAGCTGAAATGACAAATCAATAACATTAGACTCCTCAGCTGAAATGACAAATCAATACCATGGTAACATTAGACTCCTCAGCTGAAATGACAAATCAATACCATGGTAACATTAGACTCCTCAGCTGAAATGACAAATCAATACCAGGGTAACATTAGACTCCTCAGCTGAAATGACAAATCAATACCAGGGTAACATTAGACTCCTCAGCTGAAATGACAAATCAATACCATGGTAACATTAGACTCCTCAGCTGAAATGACAAATCAATAACATGGTAACATTAGACTCCTCAGCTGAAATGACAAATCAATACCAGGGTAACATTAGACTCCTCAGCTGAAATGACAAATCAATAACATTAGACTCCTCAACTGAAATGACAAATCAATACCATGGTAACATTAGACTCCTCAGCTGAAATGACAAATCAATACCATGGTAACATTAGACTCCTCAGCTGAAATGACAAATCAATAACATGGTAACATTAGACTCCTCAGCTGAAATGACAAATCAATACCAGGGTAACATTAGACTCCTCAGCTGAAATGACAAATCAATAACATTAGACTCCTCAGCTGAAATGACAAATCAATACCATGGTAACATTAGACTCCTCAGCTGAAATGACAAATCAATACCAGGGTAACATTAGACTCCTCAGCTGAAATGACAAATCAATAACATGGTAACATTAGACTCCTCAGCTGAAATGACAAATCAATACCAGGGTAACATTAGACTCCTCAGCTGAAATGACAAATCAATAACATTAGACTCCTCAGCTGAAATGACAAATCAATAACATTAGACTCCTCAGCTGAAATGACAAATCAATACCATGGTAACATTAGACTCCTCAGCTGAAATGACAAATCAATACCATGGTAACATTAGACTCCTCAGCTGAAATGACAAATCAATAACATGGTAACATTAGACTCCTCAGCTGAAATGACAAATCAATAACATTAGACTCCTCAGCTGAAATGACAAATCAATAACATGGTAACATTAGACTCCTCAGCTGAAATGACAAATCAATACCATGGTAACATTAGACTCCTCAGCTGAAATGACAAATCAATACCAGGGTAACATTAGACTCCTCAGCTGAAATGACAAATCAATAACATGGTAACATTAGACTCCTCAGCTGAAATGACAAATCAATACCATGGTAACATTAGACTCCTCAGCTGAAATGACAAATCAATACCAGGGTAACATTAGACTCCTCAGCTGAAATGACAAATCAATAACATGGTAACATTAGACTCCTCAGCTGAAATGACAAATCAATACCATGGTAACATTAGACTCCTCAGCTGAAATGACAAATCAATAACAGGGTAACATTAGACTCCTCAGCTGAAATGACAAATCAATACCAGGGTAACATTAGACTCCTCAGCTGAAATGACAAATCAATACCATGGTAACATTAGACTCCTCAGCTGAAATGACAAATCAATAACATTAGACTCCTCAGCTGAAATGACAAATCAATACCAGGGTAACATTAGACTCCTCAGCTGAAATGACAAATCAATACCATGGTAACATTAGACTCCTCAGCTGAAATGACAAATCAATACCATGGTAACATTAGACTCCTCAGCTGAAATGACAAATCAATACCATGGTAACATTAGACTCCTCAGCTGAAATGACAAATCAATACCATGGTAACATTAGACTCCTCAGCTGAAATGACAAATCAATAACATTAGACTCCTCAGCTGAAATGACAAATCAATAACATGGTAACATTAGACTCCTCAACTGAAATGACAAATCAATACCATGGTAACATTAGACTCCTCAGCTGAAATGACAAATCAATACCATGGTAACATTAGACTCCTCAGCTGAAATGACAAATCAATACCATGGTAACATTAGACTCCTCAGCTGAAATGACAAATCAATAACATTAGACTCCTCAACTGAAATGACAAATCAATACCATGGTAACATTAGACTCCTCAGCTGAAATGACAAATCAATACCAGGGTAACATTAGACTCCTCAGCTGAAATGACAAATCAATAACATTAGACTCCTCAGCTGAAATGACAAATCAATAACATTAGACTCCTCAGCTGAAATGACAAATCAATACCATGGTAACATTAGACTCCTCAGCTGAAATGACAAATCAATACCATGGTAACATTAGACTCCTCAGCTGAAATGACAAATCAATACCATGGTAACATTAGACTCCTCAGCTGAAATGACAAATCAATACCAGGGTAACATTAGACTCCTCAGCTGAAATGACAAATCAATACCATGGTAACATTAGACTCCTCAGCTGAAATGACAAATCAATAACATGGTAACATTAGACTCCTCAGCTGAAATGACAAATCAATACCAGGGTAACATTAGACTCCTCAGCTGAAATGACAAATCAATAACATTAGACTCCTCAACTGAAATGACAAATCAATACCATGGTAACATTAGACTCCTCAGCTGAAATGACAAATCAATACCATGGTAACATTAGACTCCTCAGCTGAAATGACAAATCAATAACATGGTAACATTAGACTCCTCAGCTGAAATGACAAATCAATACCAGGGTAACATTAGACTCCTCAGCTGAAATGACAAATCAATAACATTAGACTCCTCAGCTGAAATGACAAATCAATACCATGGTAACATTAGACTCCTCAGCTGAAATGACAAATCAATACCATGGTAACATTAGACTCCTCAGCTGAAATGACAAATCAATAACATGGTAACATTAGACTCCTCAGCTGAAATGACAAATCAATACCAGGGTAACATTAGCCTCCTCAGCTGAAATGACAAATCAATAACATTAGACTCCTCAGCTGAAATGACAAATCAATACCATGGTAACATTAGACTCCTCAGCTGAAATGACAAATCAATACCATGGTAACATTAGACTCCTCAACTGAAATGACAAATCAATACCAGGGTAACATTAGACTCCTCAGCTGAAATGACAAATCAATAACATGGTAACATTAGACTCCTCAGCTGAAATGACAAATCAATACCAGGGTAACATTAGACTCCTCAACTGAAATGACAAATCAATAACATTAGACTCCTCAACTGAAATGACAAATCAATACCATGGTAACATTAGACTCCTCAACTGAAATGACAAATCAATACCAGGGTAACATTAGACTCCTCAACTGAAATCACAAATCAATACCAGGGCAACATTAGACTCCTCAGCTGAAATGACAAATCAATAACATTAGACTCCTCAGCTGAAATGACAAATCAATACCAGGATAACATTAGACTCCTCAGCTGAAATGACAAATCAATAACATTAGACTCCTCAGCTGAAATGACAAATCAATAACATTAGACTCCTCAGCTGAAATGACAAATCAATACCATGGTAACATTAGACTCCTCAGCTGAAATGACAAATCAATAACATGGTAACATTAGACTCCTCAGCTGAAATGACAAATCAATACCAGGGTAACATTAGACTCCTCAGCTGAAATGACAAATCAATACCATGGTAACATTAGACTCCTCAGCTGAAATGACAAATCAATACCATGGTAACATTAGACTCCTCAGCTGAAATGACAAATCAATACCATGGTAACATTAGACTCCTCAGCTGAAATGACAAATCAATAACATGGTAACATTAGACTCCTCAGCTGAAATGACAAATCAATACCAGGGTAACATTAGACTCCTCAGCTGAAATGACAAATCAATAACATTAGACTCCTCAACTGAAATGACAAATCAATACCATGGTAACATTAGACTCCTCAGCTGAAATGACAAATCAATACCATGGTAACATTAGACTCCTCAGCTGAAATGACAAATCAATAACATGGTAACATTAGACTCCTCAGCTGAAATGACAAATCAATACCAGGGTAACATTAGACTCCTCAGCTGAAATGACAAATCAATAACATTAGACTCCTCAGCTGAAATGACAAATCAATACCATGGTAACATTAGACTCCTCAGCTGAAATGACAAATCAATACCATGGTAACATTAGACTCCTCAGCTGAAATGACAAATCAATAACATGGTAACATTAGACTCCTCAGCTGAAATGACAAATCAATACCAGGGTAACATTAGACTCCTCAGCTGAAATGACAAATCAATAACATTAGACTCCTCAGCTGAAATGACAAATCAATACCATGGTAACATTAGACTCCTCAGCTGAAATGACAAATCAATACCATGGTAACATTAGACTCCTCAGCTGAAATGACAAATCAATACCATGGTAACATTAGACTCCTCAGCTGAAATGACAAATCAATACCATGGTAACATTAGACTCCTCAGCTGAAATGACAAATCAATACCAGGGTAACATTAG
This sequence comes from Oncorhynchus keta, assembly GCF_023373465.1. NCBI lineage: Eukaryota > Metazoa > Chordata > Actinopteri > Salmoniformes > Salmonidae > Oncorhynchus > Oncorhynchus keta. Next base: position 95,403 of record NW_026290801.1, read on the forward strand.
ACTCCTCAGCTGAAATGACAAATCAATACCATGGTAACATTAGACTCCTCAGCTGAAATGACAAATCAATAACAATCAATGACATTAGACTCCTCAGCTGAAATGACAAATCAACATTGACTGAAATGACAAATCAATACCATGGTAACATTAGACTCCTCAGCTGAAATGACAAATCAATACCATGGTAACATTAGACTCCTCAACTGAAATGACAAATCAATACCATGGTAACATTAGACTCCTCAGCTGAAATGACAAATCAATAACATTAGACTCCTCAGCTGAAATGACAAATCAATACCAGGGTAACATTAGACTCCTCAGCTGAAATGACAAATCAATAACATTAGACTCCTCAGCTGAAATGACAAATCAATAACATGGTAACATTAGACTCCTCAGCTGAAATGACAAATCAATACCAGGGTAACATTAGACTCCTCAGCTGAAATGACAAATCAATAACATGGTAACATTAGACTCCTCAGCTGAAATGACAAATCAATAACATTAGACTCCTCAGCTGAAATGACAAATCAATAACATTAGACTCCTCAGCTGAAATGACAAATCTGATCTGGGGTCAGTTATCTGACAACACAGAACAACAGGTATTACCATACAACCAGCTGATTCTGATCTGGGGTCAGTTATCTGACAACACAGAACAACAGGTATTACCATACGACCAGCTGATTCTGATCTGGGGTCAGTTATCTGACAACACAGAGCAACAGGTATTACCATACGACCAGCTGATTCTGATCTGGGGTCAGTTATCTGACAACACAGAGCAACAGGTATTACCATACGACCAGCTGATTCTGATCTGGGGTCAGTTATCTGACAACACAGAGCAACAGGTATTACCATACGACCAGCTGATTCTGATCTGGGGTCAGTTATCTGACAACACAAAGCAACAAGTATTACCATACGACCAGCTGATTCTGATCTGGGGTCAGTTATCTGACAACACAGAACAACAGGTATTACCATACAACCAGCTGATTCTGATCTGGGATCAGTTATCTGACAACACAGAGCAACAGGTATTACCATACGACCAGCTGATTCTGATCTGGGGTCAGTTATCTGACAACACAGAACAACAGGTATTACCATACAACCAGCTGATTCTGATCTGGGATCAGTTATCTGACAACACAGAACAACAGGTATTACATTTACATTTACATTTACATTTAAGTCATTTAGCAGACGCTCTTATCCAGAGCGACTTACAAATTGGCGCATACACCTTATGACATCCAGTGGAACAGCCACTTGCATCTAAATCTTTTTTGGGGGGTGAGAAGGATTACTTACCCTTACTTACCCTATCCTAGGTATTCCTTGAAGAGGTGGGGTTTCAGGTGTCTCCGGAAGGTGGTGATTGACTCCGCTGTCCTGGCGTCGTGAGGGAGTTTGTTCCACCATTGGGGGCCAGAGCAGCGAACAGTTTTGACTGGGCTGAGCGGGAACTGTACTTCCTCAGTGGTAGGGAGGCGAGCAGGCCAGAGGTGGATGAACGCAGTGCCCTTGTTTGGGTGTAGGGCCTGATCAGAGCCTGGAGGTACTGAGGTGCCGTTCCCTCACAGCTCCGTAGGCAAGCACCATGGTCTTGTAGCGGATGCGAGCTTCAACTGGAAGCCAGTGGAGAGAGCGGAGGAGCGGGGTGACGTGAGAGAACTTGGGAAGGTTGAACACCAGACGGGCTGCGGCGTTCTGGATGAGTTGTAGGGGTTTAATGGCACAGGCAGGGAGCCCAGCCAACAGCGAGTTGCAGTAATCAAGACGGGAGATGACAAGTGCCTGGATTAGGACCTCCGCCGCTTCCTGTGTGAGGCAGGGTCGTACTCTGCGGATGTTGTAGAGCATGAACCTACAGGAACGGGACACCGCCTTGATGTTAGTTGAGAACGTCAGGGTGTTGTCCAGGATCACGCCAAGGTTCTTAGCGCTCTGGGAGGAGGACACAATGGAGTTGTCAACCGTGATGGCGAGATCATGGAACGGGCAGTCCTTCCCCGGGAGGAAGAGGAGCTCCGTCTTGCTGAGGTTCAGCTTGAGGTGGTGATCCGTCATCCACACTGATATGTCTGCCAGACATGCAGAGATGCGATTCGCCACCTGATCATCAGAAGGGGGAAAGGAGAAGATTAATTGTGTGTCGTCTGCATAGCAATGATAGGAGAGACCATGTGAGGTTATGACAGAGCCAAGTGACTTGGTGTATAGCGAGAATAAGAGAGGGCCTAGAACAGAGCCCTGGGGGACACCAGTGGTGAGAGCGCGTGGTGAGGAGACAGATTCTCGCCACGCCACCTGGTAGGAGCGACCTGTCAGGTAGGACGCAATCCAAGCGTGGGCCGCGCCGGAGATGCCCAACTCGGAGAGGGTGGAGAGGAGGATCTGATGGTTCACAGTATCGAAGGCAGCCGATAGGTCTAGAAGGATGAGAGCAGAGAAGAGAGAGTTAGCTTTAGCAGTGCGGAGCGCCTCCGTGATACAGAGAAGAGCAGTCTCAGTTGAATGACTAGTCTTGAAACCTGACTGATTTGGATCAAGAAGGTCATTCTGAGAGAGATAGCGGTAGAGCTGGCCAAGGACGGCACGCTCAAGAGTTTTGGAGAGAAAAGAGAGAAGGGATACTGGTCTGTAGTTGTTGACATCGGAGGGATCGAGTGTAGGTTTTTTCAGAAGGGGTGCAACTCTCGCTCTCTTGAAGACGGGAGGGACGTAGCCAGCGGTCAGGGATGAGTTGATGAGCGAGGTGAGGTAAGGGAGAAGGTCTCCGGAAATGGTCTGGAGAAGAGAGGAGGGGATAGGGTCAAGCGGGCAGGTTGTTGGGCGGCCGGCCGTCACAAGACGCGAGATTTCATCTGGAGAGAGAGGGGAGAAAGAGGTCAGAGCATAGGGTAGGGCAGTGTGAGCAGAACCAGCGGTGTCGTTTGACTTAGCAAACGAGGATCGGATGTCGTCGACCTTCTTTTCAAAATGGTTGACGAAGTCATCTGCAGAGAGGGAGGAGGGGAGGGGGGAGGATTCAGGAGGGAGGAGAAGGTGGCAAAGAGCTTCCTAGGGTTAGAGGCAGATGCTTGGAATTTAGAATGGTAGAAAGTGGCTTTAGCAGCAGAGACAGAGGAGGAAAATGTAGAGAGGAGGGAGTGAAAGGATGCCAGGTCCGCAGGGAGGCGAGTTTTCCTCCATTTCCGCTCGGCTGCCCGGAGCCCTGTTCTGTGAGCTCGCAAGGAGTCGTCGAGCCACGGAGCGGGAGGGGAGGACCGAGCCGGCCTGGAGGATAGGGGACATAGGGAGTCAAAGGATGCAGTAAGGGAGGAGAGGAGGGTTGAGGAGGCAGAATCAGGAGATAGGTTGGAGAAAGTTTGAGCAGAGGGAAGAGATGATAGGATGGAAGAGGAGAGAGTAGCGGGGGAGAGAGAGCGAAGGTTGGGACGGCGCGATACCATCCGAGTAGGGGCAGTGTGGGAAGTGTTGGATGAGAGCGAGAGGGAAAAGGATACAAGGTAGTGGTCGGAGACTTGGAGGGAGTTGCAATGAGGTTAGTGGAAGAACAGCATCTAGTAAAGATGAGGTCAAGCGTATTGCCTGCCTTGTGAGTAGGGGGAAGGTGAGAGGGTGAGGTCAAAAGAGGAGAGGAGTGGAAAGAAGGAGGCAGAGAGGAATGAGTCAAAGGTAGACGTGGGGAGGTTAAAGTCGCCCAGAACTGTGAGAGGTGAGCCGTCCTCAGGAAAGGAGCTTATCAAGGCATCAAGCTCATTGATGAACTCTCCGAGGGAACCTGGAGGGCGATAAATGATAAGGATGTTAAGCTTGAAAGGGCTGGTAACTGTGACAGCATGGAATTCAAAGGAGGCGATAGACAGATGGGTAAGGGGAGAAAGAGAGAAAGACCACTTGGGAGAGATGAGGATCCCGGTGCCACCACCCCGCTGACCAGAAGCTCTCGGGGTGTGCGAGAACACGTGGGCGGACGAGGAGAGAGCAGTAGGAGTAGCAGTGTTATCTGTGGTGATCCATGTTTCCGTCAGTGCCAAGAAGTCAAGGGACTGGAGGGAGGCATAGGCTGAGATGAACTCTGCCTTGTTGGCCGCAGATCGGCAGTTCCAGAGGCTACCGGAGACCTGGAACTCCACGTGGGTCGTACGCGCTGGGACCACCAGATTAGGGTGGTCGCGGCCACGCGGTGTGGAGCGTTTGTATGGTCTGTGCAGAGAGGAGAGAACAGGGATAGACAGACACATAGTTGACAGGCTACAGAAAAGGCTACGCTAATGCAAGGAAATTGAATGACAAGTGGACTACACGTCTCGAATGTTCAGAAAGTTAGCTTACGTAGCAAGAGTCTTATTGACTAAAATGATTAAAATGATACAGTACTGCTAAAGTAGGCTAGCTGGCAGTGGCTGCGTTGTTGACACTACACTAATCAAGTCGTTCCGTTGAGTGTAATAGTTTCTACAGTGCTGCTAATCGGGGCTAGCTGGCTAGCTAGCAGTGTTGTTTACGTTACGTTGCGTTAAAAGAACGACAATAGCTGGCTAGCTAACCTAGAAAATCGCTCTAGACTACACAATTATCTTTGATACAAAGACGGCTACGATCAAACAAATCAAACCGTTGTACTGTAATGAAATGAAATAAATGTGATACTACCTGTGAATGCGACCGGGTTGTTGAGTCCTATTCGGTAGACGTTGGCTAGCTGTCGGCTAGCTGTTGGCTAGTTGTTGGCTAGCTGTTGGCTAGCTAGCAGAGTCTCTGTGGAGCGAAGCGGAATGCGACCGGGTTGTTGTTGGCTGGCTGTTAGCTGTTAGCTGTTGGCTAGCTAGCAGAGTCTCCTACGTTAAGGACGACAAATAGCTGGCTAGCGAACCTCAGTGAATTAAGATAATCACTCCAAGGCTACACACACTAAACTACACAATTATCTTGGAAACAAAGACAGCTATGTAGCTAGCTAACACTTGATTAATCAAGTCGTACAGTTGAGTGAATAGCACTACAGTGATGCTAATCTGTGTGCGTTAGCTAGCGCTTGCTAGCTCCTGGGCGAATAGCAGTGAAGGCTACGTTAGGGCGACGAAATACGATAATTATGCAATTATCTCTGATACAAGGACGGCTATGTAGCTAGCTAAGAAGAATTGCTAAGATTAGACAAATCAACCGTTGTACTATAATGAAATGTAATGAAAATGTTATACAACCTGCAGAGCGAAGTGCGAATGCGACCGCTCGCTCCAACCCGGAACCAGCAGATTACCATACGACCAGCTGATTCTGATCTGGGGTCAGTTATCTGACAACACAGAGCAACAGGTATTACCATACGACCACCTGATTCTGATCTGGGGTCAGTTATCTGACAACACAGAACAACAGGTATTACCATACGACCAGCTGATTCTGATCTGGGATCAGTTATCTGACAACACAGAACAACAGGTATTACCATACGACCAGCTGACTCTGATCTGGGGTCAGTTATCTGACAACACAGAGCAACAGGTATTACCATACGACCAGCTGATTCTGATCTGGGGTCAGTTATCTGACAACACAGAGCAACAGGTATTACCATATTCTGACCAGCTGATTCTGATCTGATCTGGGATCAGTTATCTGACAACACAGAGCAACAGGTATTACCACCAGCTGATTCTGATCTGGGATCAGTTATCTGACAACACAGAGCAACAGGTATTACCATACGACCAGCTGATTCTGATCTGGGATCAGTTATCTGACAACACAGAACAACAGGTATTACCATACGACCAGCTGATTCTGATCTGGGGTCAGTTATCTGACAACACAGAGCAACAGGTATTACCATACGACCAGCTGATTCTGATCTGGGGTCAGTTATCTGACAGAGCAACACTGGAGGAAGGGAGCGGAGGGAGGGAGGGCCAGACAGATGGAGGAGGAGGGGTAGATTGGACCAAATGAAGCCCAGGGAGAAACTGACACTCAGTAAAGGTTAAACAGGCCACAGAAATGCCATCAAAATGCCACTTCAACAGGACTTGACCTTTTGGGGGCTTTCATCACATATAAAACTATAGGAAAACCAAACGTCTGTGCTGTGTGTGTGTGTGTGTGTGTGTGTGTGTGTGTGTGTGTGTGTGTGTGTGTGTGTGTGTGTGTGTGTGTGTGTGTGTGTGTGTGTGTGTGTGTGTGTGTGTGTGTGTGTGGGTGGGGTGGGGGGTCAATCCCTGTTGAGAAGGTGAAAACATATCTTTGATCTGTTACAACCAAGAGGTCTGTTGATAAACAGCTTTAATCCTGTCTGTTGATAAACAGCTTTAATCATGTCTGTTCCTGCTGGTAGAGGTCTGTTGATAAACAGCTTTAATCCTGTCTGTTCCTGCTGGTAGAGGTCTGTTGATAAACAGCTTTAATCATGTCTGTTCCTGCTGGTAGAGGTCTGTTGATAAACAGCTTTAATCATGTCTGTTCCTGCTGGTAGAGGTCTGTTGATAAACAGCTTTAATCATGTCTGTTCCTGCTGGTAGAGGTCTGTTGATAAACAGCTTTAATCATGTCTGTTCCTGCTGGTAGAGGTCTGTTGATAAACAGCTTTAATCATGTCTGTTCCTGCTGGTAGAGGTCTGTTGATAAACAGCTTTAATCATGTCTGTTCCTGCTGGTAGAGGTCTGTTGATAAACAGCTTTAATCATGTCTGTTCCTGCTGGTAGAGGTCTGTTGATAAACAGCTTTAATCATGTCTGTTCCTGCTGGTAGAGGTCTGTTGATAAACAGCTTTAATCATGTCTGTTCCTGCTGGTAGAGGTCTGTTGATAAACAGCTTTAATCATGTCTGTCTGTTGATAAACAGCTTTAATCATGTCTGTTCCTGCTGGTAGAGGTCTGTTGATAAACAGCTTTAATCATGTCTGTTCCTGCTGGTAGAGGTCTGTTGATAAACAGCTTTAATCATGTCTGTTCCTGCTGGTAGAGGTCTGTTGATAAACAGCTTTAATCATGTCTGTTCCTGATAAACAGCTTTAATCATGTCTGTTCCTGCTGGTAGAGGTCTGTTGATAAACAGCTTTAATCATGTCTGTTCCTGCTGGTAGAGGTCTGTTGATAAACAGCTTTAATCATGTCTGTTCCTGCTGGTAGAGGTCTGTTGATAAACAGCTTTAATCATGTCTGTTCCTGCTGGTAGAGGTCTGTTGATAAACAGCTTTAATCATGTCTGTTCCTGCTGGTAGAGGTCTGTTGATAAACAGCTTTAATCACGTCTGTTCCTGCTGCTAGAGGTCTGTTGATAAACAGCTTTAATCCTGTCTGTTGATAAACAGCTTTAATCATGTCTGTTCCTGCTGGTAGAGGTCTGTTGATAAACAGCTTTAATCATGTCTGTTCCTGCTGCTAGAGGTCTGTTGATAAACAGCTTTAATCATGTCTGTTCCTGCTGCTAGAGGTCTGTTGATAAACAGCTTTAATCATGTCTGTTGATAAACAGCTTTAATCAGTCTGTTCCTGCTGGTAGAGGTCTGTTGATAAACAGCTTTAATCATGTCTGTTCCTGCTGGTAGAGGTCTGTTGATAAACAGCTTTAATCATGTCTGTTCCTGCTGGTAGAGGTCTGTTGATAAACAGCTTTAATCATGTCTGTTCCTGCTGGTAGAGGTCTGTTGATAAACAGCTTTAATCATGTCTGTTCCTGCTGGTAGAGGTCTGTTGATAAACAGCTTTAATCATGTCTGTTCCTGCTGGTAGAGGTCTGTTGATAAACAGCTTTAATCATGTCTGTTCCTGCTGCTAGAGGTCTGTTGATAAACAGCTTTAATCATGTCTGTTCCTGCTGCTAGAGGTCTGTTGATAAACAGCTTTAATCATGTCTGTTCCTGCTGGTAGAGGTCTGTTGATAAACAGCTTTAATCCTGTCTGTTGATAAACAGCTTTAATCATGTCTGTTCCTGCTGGTAGAGGTCTGTTGATAAACAGCTTTAATCACGTCTGTTGATAAACAGCTTTAATCATGTCTGTTCCTGCTGGTAGAGGTCTGTTGATAAACAGCTTTAATCATGTCTGTTGATAAACAGCTTTAATCTGCTGTCTGTTGATAAACAGCTTTAATCATGTCTGTTCCTGCTGGTAGAGGTCTGTTGATAAACAGCTTTAATCATGTCTGTTCCTGCTGGTAGAGGTCTGTTGATAAACAGCTTTAATCATGTCTGTTCCTGCTGGTAGAGGTCTGTTGATAAACAGCTTTAATCATGTCTGTTCCTGCTGGTAGAGGTCTGTTGATAAACAGCTTTAATCATGTCTGTTCCTGCTGGTAGAGGTCTGTTGATAAACAGCTTTAATCATGTCTGTTCCTGCTGGTAGAGGTCTGTTGATAAACAGCTTTAATCATGTCTGTTCCTGCTGGTAGAGGTCTGTTGATAAACAGCTTTAATCATGTCTGTTGATAAACAGCTTTAATCATGTCTGTTCCTGCTGGTAGAGGTCTGTTGATAAACAGCTTTAATCATGTCTGTTCCTGCTGGTAGAGGTCTGTTGATAAACAGCTTTAATCATGTCTGTTCCTGCTGGTAGAGGTCTGTTGATAAACAGCTTTAATCATGTCTGTTGATAAACAGCTTTAATCATGTCTGTTCCTGCTGGTAGAGGTCTGTTGATAAACAGCTTTAATCATGTCTGTTCCTGCTGGTAGAGGTCTGTTGATAAACAGCTTTAATCATGTCTGTTCCTGCTGGTAGAGGTCTGTTGATAAACAGCTTTAATCATGTCTGTTCCTGCTGGTAGAGGTCTGTTGATAAACAGCTTTAATCATGTCTGTTCCTGCTGGTAGAGGTCTGTTGATAAACAGCTTTAATCATGTCTGTTCCTGCTGGTAGAGGTCTGTTGATAAACAGCTTTAATCTGTCTGTTGATAAACAGCTTTAATCATGTCTGTTCCTGCTGGTAGAGGTCTGTTGATAAACAGCTTTAATCATGTCTGTTAAACTGCTTTAATCATGTCTGTTCCAGCTGGTAGAGGTCTGTCTGATAAACAGCTTTAATCAGGTCTGTTGATAAACAGCTTTAATCATGTCTGTTCCTGCTGGTAGAGGTCTGTTGATAAACAGCTTTAATCATGTCTGTTCCTGCTGGTAGAGGTCTGTTGATAAACAGCTTTAATCATGTCTGTTCCTAAACTGCTTTAATCAGGTCTGTTGATAAACAGCTTTAATCATGTCTGTTCCTGCTGGTAGAGGTCTGTTGATAAACAGCTTTAATCACGTCTGTTCCTGCTGGTAGAGGTCTGTTGATAAACAGCTTTAATCATGTCTGTTCCTGCTGGTAGAGGTCTGTTGATAAACAGCTTTAATCATGTCTGTTCCTGCTGGTAGAGGTCTGTTGATAAACAGCTTTAATCATGTCTGTTCCTGCTGGTAGAGGTCTGTTGATAAACAGCTTTAATCATGTCTGTTCCTGCTGGTAGAGGTCTGTTGATAAACAGCTTTAATCATGTCTGTTCCTGCTGGTAGAGGTCTGTTGATAAACAGCTTTAATCATGTCTGTTCCTGCTGGTAGAGGTCTGTTGATAAACAGCTTTAATCATGTCTGTTGATAAACAGCTTTAATCATGTCTGTTCCTGCTGGTAGAGGTCTGTTGATAAACAGCTTTAATCACGTCTGTTCCTGCTGGTAGAGGTCTGTTGATAAACAGCTTTAATCATGTCTGTTCCTGCTGCTGGAGGTCTGTTGATAAACAGCTTTAATCACGTCTGTTGATAAACAGCTTTAATCATGTCTGTTCCTGCTGGTAGAGGTCTGTTGATAAACAGCTTTAATCATGTCTGTTCCTGCTGGTAGAGGTCTGTTGATAAACAGCTTTAATCATGTCTGTTCCTGCTGCTAGAGGTCTGTTGATAAACAGCTTTAATCACGTCTGTTCCTGCTGGTAGAGGTCTGTTGATAAACAGCTTTAATCATGTCTGTTCCTGCTGCTAGAGGTCTGTTGATGAACAGCTTTAATCATGTCTGTTCCTGCTGGTAGAGGTCTGTTGATAAACAGCTTTAATCATGTCTGTTGATAAACAGCTTTAATCTGTCTGTTCCTGCTGGTAGAGGTCTGTTGATTAGCTTTAATCATGTCTGTTGATAAACAGCTTTAATCATGTCTGTTCCTGCTGGTAGAGGTCTGTTGATAAACAGCTTTAATCATGTCTGTTGATAAACAGCTTTAATCATGTCTGTTCCTGCTGGTAGAGGTCTGTTGATAAACAGCTTTAATCATGTCTGTTCCTGCTGGTAGAGGTCTGTTGATAAACAGCTTTAATCATGTCTGTCTGTTGATAAGGTCTGTTGATAAACAGCTTTAATCATGTCTGTTCCTGCTGGTAGAGGTCTGTTGATAAACAGCTTTAATCATGTCTGTTCCTGCTGGTAGAGGTCTGTTGATAAACAGCTTTAATCATGTCTGTTCCTGCTGGTAGAGGTCTGTTGATAAACAGCTTTAATCATGTCTGTTCCTGCTGGTAGAGGTCTGTTGATAAACAGCTTTAATCATGTCTGTTCCTGCTGGTAGAGGTCTGTTGATAAACAGCTTTAATCATGTCTGTTCCTGCTGGTAGAGGTCTGTTGATAAACAGCTTTAATCATGTCTGTTGATAAACAGCTTTAATCATGTCTGTTCCTGCTGGTAGAGGTCTGTTGATAAACAGCTTTAATCATGTCTGTTGATAAACAGCTTTAATCATGTCTGTTCCTGCTGGTAGAGGTCTGTTGATAAACAGCTTTAATCATGTCTGTTGATAAACAGCTTTAATCATGTCTGTTGATAAACAGCTTTAATCATGTCTGTTCCTGCTGGTAGAGGTCTGTTGATAAACAGCTTTAATCATGTCTGTTCCTGCTGGTAGAGGTCTGTTGATAAACAGCTTTAATCATGTCTGTTCCTGCTGGTAGAGGTCTGTTGATAAACAGCTTTAATCATGTCTGTTCCTGCTGGTAGAGGTCTGTTGATAAACAGCTTTAATCATGTCTGTTCCTGCTGGTAGAGGTCTGTTGATAAACAGCTTTAATCATGTCTGTTCCTGCTGGTAGAGGTCTGTTGATAAACAGCTTTAATCATGTCTGTTCCTGCTGGTAGAGGTCTGTTGATAAACAGCTTTAATCATGTCTGTTGATAAACAGCTTTAATCATGTCTGTTCCTGCTGGTAGAGGTCTGTTGATAAACAGCTTTAATCATGTCTGTTCCTGCTGGTAGACAGTCTGTTGATAAACAGCTTTAATCATGTCTGTTCCTGCTGGTAGAGGTCTGTTGATAAACAGCTTTAATCATGTCTGTTGATAAACAGCTTTAATCATGTCTGTTCCTGCTGGTAGAGGTCTGTTGATAAACAGCTTTAATCATGTCTGTTCCTGCTGGTAGAGGTCTGTTGATAATCAGCTTTAATCATGTCTGTTCCTGCTGGTAGAGGTCTGTTGATAATCAGCTTTAATCACGTCTGTTCCTGCTGGTAGAGGTCTGTTGATAAACAGCTTTAATCATGTCTGTTCCTGCTGGTAGAGGTCTGTTGATAAACAGCTTTAATCACGTCTGTTCCTGCTGCTAGAGGTCTGTTGATAAACAGCTTTAATCCTGTCTGTTGATAAACAGCTTTAATCATGTCTGTTCCTGCTGGTAGAGGTCTGTTGATAAACAGCTTTAATCATGTCTGTTGATAAACAGCTTTAATCACGTCTGTTCCTGCTGGTAGAGGTCTGTTGATAAACAGCTTTAATCATGTCTGTTGATAAACAGCTTTAATCATGTCTGTTCCTGCTGGTAGAGGTCTGTTGATAAACAGCTTTAATCATGTCTGTTCCTGCTGGTAGAGGTCTGTTGATAAACAGCTTTAATCATGTCTGTTGATAAACAGCTTTAATCCTGTCTGTTCCTGCTGGTAGAGGTCTGTTGATAAACAGCTTTAATCATGTCTGTTCCTGCTGGTAGAGGTCTGTTGATAAACAGCTTTAATCATGTCTGTTCCTGCTGGTAGAGGTCTGTTGATAAACAGCTTTAATCATGTCTGTTCCTGCTGGTAGAGGTCTGTTGATAAACAGCTTTAATCATGTCTGTTCCTGCTGGTAGAGGTCTGTTGATAAACAGCTTTAATCATGTCTGTTCCTGCTGCTAGAGGTCTGTTGATAAACAGCTTTAATCATGTCTGTGATAAACAGCTTTAATCTGTCTGTTCCTGCTTTAAGGTCTGTCTGATAAACAGCTTTAATCATGTCTGTTGATAAACAGCTTTAATCATGTCTGTTCCTGCTGGTAGAGGTCTGTTGATAAACAGCTTTAATCATGTCTGTTAAACAGCTTTAATCCTGTCTGTTGATAAACAGCTTTAATCATGTCTGTTCCTGCTGCTAGAGGTCTGTTGATAAACAGCTTTAATCATGTCTGTTCCTGCTGCTAGAGGTCTGTTGATAAACAGCTTTAATCATGTCTGTTCCTGCTGGTAGAGGTCTGTTGATAAACAGCTTTAATCATGTCTGTTCCTGCTGCTAGAGGTCTGTTGATAAACAGCTTTAATCATGTCTGTTCCTGCTGGTAGAGGTCTGTTGATAAACAGCTTTAATCATGTCTGTTCCTGCTGGTAGAGGTCTGTTGATAAACAGCTTTAATCATGTCTGTTCCTGCTGCTAGAGGTCTGTTGATAAACAGCTTTAATCATGTCTGTTCCTGCTGGTAGAGGTCTGTTGATAAACAGCTTTAATCATGTCTGTTCCTGCTGGTAGAGGTCTGTTGATAAACAGCTTTAATCATGTCTGTTCCTGCTGGTAGAGGTCTGTTGATAAACAGCTTTAATCATGTCTGTTCCTGCTGCTAGAGGTCTGTTGATAAACAGCTTTAATCATGTCTGTTCCTGCTGGTAGAGGTCTGTTGATAAACAGCTTTAATCATGTCTGTTCCTGCTGGTAGAGGTCTGTTGATAAACAGCTTTAATCATGTCTGTTCCTGCTGCTAGAGGTCTGTTGATAAACAGCTTTAATCATGTCTGTTCCTGCTGGTAGAGGTCTGTTGATAAACAGCTTTAATCATGTCTGTTCCTGCTGGTAGAGGTCTGTTGATAAACAGCTTTAATCATGTCTGTTCCTGCTGGTAGAGGTCTGTTGATAAACAGCTTTAATCATGTCTGTTGATAAACAGCTTTAATCATGTCTGTTCCTGCTGGTAGAGGTCTGTTGATAAACAGCTTTAATCCTGTCTGTTGATAAACAGCTTTAATCATGTCTGTTGATAAACAGCTTTAATCATGTCTGTTCCTGCTGGTAGAGGTCTGTTGATAAACAGCTTTAATCATGTCTGTTCCTGCTGGTAGAGGTCTGTTGATAAACAGCTTTAATCACGTCTGTTCCTGCTGGTAGAGGTCTGTTGATAAACAGCTTTAATCATGTCTGTTCCTGCTGGTAGAGGTCTGTTGATAAACAGCTTTAATCATGTCTGTTCCTGCTGGTAGAGGTCTGTTGATAAACAGCTTTAATCATGTCTGTTCCTGCTGGTAGAGGTCTGTTGATAAACAGCTTTAATCATGTCTGTTCCTGCTGGTAGAGGTCTGTTGATAAACAGCTTTAATCATGTCTGTTCCTGCTGGTAGAGGTCTGTTGATAAACAGCTTTAATCATGTCTGTTCCTGCTGGTAGAGGTCTGTTGATAAACAGCTTTAATCATGTCTGTTCCTGCTGGTAGAGGTCTGTTGATAAACAGCTTTAATCACGTCTGTTCCTGCTGGTAGAGGTCTGTTGATAAACAGCTTTAATCATGTCTGTTGATAAACAGCTTTAATCATGTCTGTTGATAAACAGCTTTAATCATGTCTGTTCCTGCTGGTAGAGGTCTGTTGATAAACAGCTTTAATCATGTCTGTTCCTGCTGGTAGAGGTCTGTTGATAAACAGCTTTAATCATGTCTGTTCCTGCTGGTAGAGGTCTGTTGATAAACAGCTTTAATCATGTCTGTTCCTGCTGGTAGAGGTCTGTTGATAAACAGCTTTAATCATGTCTGTTCCTGCTGGTAGAGGTCTGTTGATAAACAGCTTTAATCATGTCTGTTCCTGCTGGTAGAGGTCTGTTGATAAACAGCTTTAATCATGTCTGTTCCTGCTGGTAGAGGTCTGTTGATAAACAGCTTTAATCATGTCTGTTCCTGCTGGTAGAGGTCTGTTGATAAACAGCTTTAATCATGTCTGTTGATAAACAGCTTTAATCATGTCTGTTCCTGCTGGTAGAGGTCTGTTGATAAACAGCTTTAATCCTGTCTGTTCCTGCTGGTAGAGGTCTGTTGATAAACAGCTTTAATCATGTCTGTTCCTGCTGCTAGAGGTCTGTTGATAAACAGCTTTAATCATGTCTGTTGATAAACAGCTTTAATCATGTCTGTTCCTGCTGGTAGAGGTCTGTTGATAAACAGCTTTAATCATGTCTGTTCCTGCTGCTAGAGGTCTGTTGATAAACAGCTTTAATCATGTCTGTTCCTGCTGGTAGAGGTCTGTTGATAAACAGCTTTAATCACGTCTGTTCCTGCTGCTAGAGGTCTGTTGATAAACAGCTTTAATCATGTCTGTTCCTGCTGGTAGAGGTCTGTTGATAAACAGCTTTAATCATGTCTGTTCCTGCTGCTAGAGGTCTGTTGATAAACAGCTTTAATCCTGTCTGTTGATAAACAGCTTTAATCATGTCTGTTCCTGCTGGTAGAGGTCTGTTGATAAACAGCTTTAATCACGTCTGTTGATAAACAGCTTTAATCATGTCTGTTCCTGCTGGTAGAGGTCTGTTGATAAACAGCTTTAATCATGTCTGTTGATAAACAGCTTTAATCATGTCTGTTCCTGCTGGTAGAGGTCTGTTGATAAACAGCTTTAATCATGTCTGTTCCTGCTGGTAGAGGTCTGTTGATAAACAGCTTTAATCCTGTCTGTTGATAAACAGCTTTAATCATGTCTGTTCCTGCTGGTAGATAAACAGGTCTGTTGATAGCTTTAACAGTCTTTAATCATGTCTGTTCCTGCTGGTAGAGGTCTGTTGATAAACAGCTTTAATCATGTCTGTTCCTGCTGGTAGAGGTCTGTTGATAAACAGCTTTAATCATGTCTGTTCCTGCTGGTAGAGGTCTGTTGATAAACAGCTTTAATCATGTCTGTTCCTGCTGCTAGAGGTCTGTTGATAAACAGCTTTAATCATGTCTGTTCCTGCTGGTAGAGGTCTGTTGATAAACAGCTTTAATCATGTCTGTTCCTGCTGCTGGAGGTCTGTTGATAAACAGCTTTAATCATGTCTGTTGATAAACAGCTTTAATCATGTCTGTTCCTGCTGGTAGAGGTCTGTTGATAAACAGCTTTAATCATGTCTGTTGATAAACAGCTTTAATCATGTCTGTTGATAAACAGCTTTAATCATGTCTGTTCCTGCTGGTAGAGGTCTGTTGATAAACAGCTTTAATCATGTCTGTTCCTGCTGCTAGAGGTCTGTTGATAAACAGCTTTAATCATGTCTGTTCCTGCTGGTAGAGGTCTGTTGATAAACAGCTTTAATCATGTCTGTTCCTGCTGCTAGAGGTCTGTTGATAAACAGCTTTAATCATGTCTGTTCCTGCTGGTAGAGGTCTGTTGATAAACAGCTTTAATCATGTCTGTTCCTGCTGGTAGAGGTCTGTTGATAAACAGCTTTAATCATGTCTGTTCCTGCTGCTAGAGGTCTGTTGATAAACAGCTTTAATCATGTCTGTTCCTGCTGCTAGAGGTCTGTTGATGAACAGCTTTAATCATGTCTGTTCCTGCTGGTAGAGGTCTGTTGATAAACAGCTTTAATCACGTCTGTTCCTGCTGCTAGAGGTCTGTTGATAAACAGCTTTAATCATGTCTGTTCCTGCTGCTAGAGGTCTGTTGATAAACAGCTTTAATCATGTCTGTTCCTGCTGGTAGAGGTCTGTTGATAAACAGCTTTAATCATGTCTGTTCCTGCTGGTAGAGGTCTGTTGATAAACAGCTTTAATCACGTCTGTTCCTGCTGGTAGAGGTCTGTTGATAAACAGCTTTAATCACGTCTGTTGATAAACAGCTTTAATCATGTCTGTTCCTGCTGGTAGAGGTCTGTTGATAAACAGCTTTAATCACGTCTGTTCCTGCTGGTAGAGGTCTGTTGATAAACAGCTTTAATCACGTCTGTTGATAAACAGCTTTAATCACGTCTGTTGATAAACAGCTTTAATCACGTCTGTTGATAAACAGCTTTAATCACGTCTGTTGATAAACAGCTTTAATCACGTCTGTTCCTGCTGGTAGAGGTCTGTTGATAAACAGCTTTAATCATGTCTGTTCCTGCTGGTAGAGGTCTGTTGATAAACAGCTTTAATCACTGTCTGTTCCTGCTGGTAGAGGTCTGTTGATAAACAGCTTTAATCATGTCTGTTCCTGCTGGTAGAGGTCTGTTGATAAACAGCTTTAATCATGTCTGTTCCTGCTGGTAGAGGTCTGTTGATAAACAGCTTTAATCATAGAGGTCTGTTGATAAACAGCTTTAATCATGTCTGTTCCTGCTGGTAGAGGTCTGTTGATAAACAGCTTTAATCATGTCTGTTCCTGCTGGTAGAGGTCTGTTGATAAACAGCTTTAATCATGTCTGTTCCTGCTGGTAGATAAACAGCTTTAATCATGTCTGTCTGTTGATAAACAGCTTTAATCATGTCTGTTCCTGCTGGTAGAGGTCTGTTGATAAACAGCTTTAATCATGTCTGTTCCTGCTGCTAGAGGTCTGTTGATAAACAGCTTTAATCATGTCTGTTGATAAACAGCTTTAATCATGTCTGTTCCTGCTGCTAGAGGTCTGTTGATAAACAGCTTTAATCATGTCTGTTCCTGCTGGTAGAGGTCTGTTGATAAACAGCTTTAATCATGTCTGTTGATAAACAGCTTTAATCATGTCTGTTCCTGCTGGTAGAGGTCTGTTGATAAACAGCTTTAATCATGTCTGTTGATAAACAGCTTTAATCATGTCTGTTGATAAACAGCTTTAATCATGTCTGTTCCTGCTGGTAGAGGTCTGTTGATAAACAGCTTTAATCATGTCTGTTGATAAACAGCTTTAATCATGTCTGTTGATAAACAGCTTTAATCATGTCTGTTCCTGCTGGTAGAGGTCTGTTGATAAACAGCTTTAATCATGTCTGTTCCTGCTGGTAGAGGTCTGTTGATAAACAGCTTTAATCATGTCTGTTCCTGCTGGTAGAGGTCTGTTGATAAACAGCTTTAATCATGTCTGTTCCTGCTGCTGAGGTCTGAGGTCTGTTGATAAACAGCTTTAATCCTGTCTGTTCCTGCTGGTAGAGGTCTGTTGATAAACAGCTTTAATCATGTCTGTTGATAAACAGCTTTAATCATGTCTGTTCCTGCTGGTAGAGGTCTGTTGATAAACAGCTTTAATCCTGTCTGTTCCTGCTGGTAGAGGTCTGTTGATAAACAGCTTTAATCATGTCTGTTCCTGCTTAGAGGTCTGTTGATAAACAGCGTTAATCATGTCTGTTCCTGCTGGTAGAGGTCTGTTGATAAACAGCTTTAATCATGTCTGTTGATAAACAGCTTTAATCATGTCTGTTCCTGCTGCTAGAGGTCTGTTGATAAACAGCTTTAATCATGTCTGTTCCTGCTGGTAGAGGTCTGTTGATAAACAGCTTTAATCATGTCTGTTCCTGCTGGTAGAGGTCTGTTGATAAACAGCTTTAATCATGTCTGTTGATAAACAGCTTTAATCATGTCTGTTCCTGCTGCTAGAGGTCTGTTGATAAACAGCTTTAATCATGTCTGTTGATAAACAGCTTTAATCATGTCTGTTGATAAACAGCTTTAAACATGTCTGTTCCTGCTGGTAGAGGTCTGTTGATAAACAGCTTTAATCATGTCTGTTGATAAACAGCTTTAATCATGTCTGTTGATAAACAGCTTTAATCCTGTCTGTTCCTGCTGGTAGAGGTCTGTTGATAAACAGCTTTAATCATGTCTGTTGATAAACAGCTTTAATCATGTCTGTTCCTGCTGGTAGAGGTCTGTTGATAAACAGCTTTAATCCTGTCTGTTCCTGCTGGTAGAGGTCTGTTGATAAACAGCTTTAATCATGTCTGTTGATAAACAGCTTTAATCATGTCTGTTCCTGCTGGTAGAGGTCTGTTGATAAACAGCTTTAATCATGTCTGTTCCTGCTGGTAGAGGTCTGTTGATAAACAGCTTTAATCATGTCTGTTCCTGCTGGTAGAGGTCTGTTGATAAACAGCTTTAATCATGTCTGTTCCTGCTGGTAGAGGTCTGTTGATAAACAGCTTTAATCATGTCTGTTCCTGCTGGTAGAGGTCTGTTGATAAACAGCTTTAATCATGTCTGTTGATAAACAGCTTTAATCATGTCTGTTCCTGCTGCTAGAGGTCTGTTGATAAACAGCTTTAATCATGTCTGTTCCTGCTGCTAGAGGTCTGTTGATAAACAGCTTTAATCATGTCTGTTCCTGCTGGTAGAGGTCTGTTGATAAACAGCTTTAATCATGTCTGTTGATAAACAGCTTTAATCATGTCTGTTCCTGCTGCTAGAGGTCTGTTGATAAACAGCTTTAATCATGTCTGTTCCTGCTGCTAGAGGTCTGTTGATAAACAGCTTTAATCATGTCTGTTCCTGCTGGTAGAGGTCTGTTGATAAACAGCTTTAATCATGTCTGTTCCTGCTGCTAGAGGTCTGTTGATAAACAGCTTTAATCATGTCTGTTCCTGCTGGTAGAGGTCTGTTGATAAACAGCTTCAATCCTGTCTGTTCCTGCTGCTGGAGGTCTGTTGATAAACAGCTTTAATCATGTCTGTTGATAAACAGCTTTAATCATGTCTGTTCCTGCTGGTAGAGGTCTGTTGATAAACAGCTTTAATCACGTCTGTTGATAAACAGCTTTAATCATGTCTGTTCCTGCTGCTAGAGGTCTGTTGATAAACAGCTTTAATCATGTCTGTTGATAAACAGCTTTAATCATGTCTGTTCCTGCTGGTAGAGGTCTGTTGATAAACAGCTTTAATCATGTCTGTTCCTGCTGGTAGAGGTCTGTTGATAAACAGCTTTAATCATGTCTGTTGATAAACAGCTTTAATCATGTCTGTTCCTGCTGCTAGAGGTCTGTTGATAAACAGCTTTAATCATGTCTGTTCCTGCTGGTAGAGGTCTGTTGATAAACAGCTTTAATCATGTCTGTTCCTGCTGGTAGAGGTCTGTTGATAAACAGCTTTAATCATGTCTGTTCCTGCTGGTAGAGGTCTGTTGATAAACAGCTTTAATCATGTCTGTTCCTGCTGCTAGAGGTCTGTTGATAAACAGCTTTAATCATGTCTGTTCCTGCTGCTAGAGGTCTGTTGATAAACAGCTTTAATCACGTCTGTTGATAAACAGCTTTAATCACGTCTGTTGATAAACAGCTTTAATCACGTCTGTTGATAAACAGCTTTAATCACGTCTGTTGATAAACAGCTTTAATCATGTCTGTTGATAAACAGCTTTAATCATGTCTGTTGATAAACAGCTTTAATCATGTCTGTTCCTGCTGGTAGAGGTCTGTTGATAAACAGCTTTAATCATGTCTGTTCCTGCTGCTAGAGGTCTGTTGATAAACAGCTTTAATCATGTCTGTTCCTGCTGGTAGAGGTCTGTTGATAAACAGCTTTAATCATGTCTGTTCCTGCTGGTAGAGGTCTGTTGATAAACAGCTTTAATCATGTCTGTTCCTGCTGGTAGAGGTCTGTTGATAAACAGCTTTAATCATGTCTGTTCCTGCTGGTAGAGGTCTGTTGATAAACAGCTTTAATCATGTCTGTTCCTGCTGCTAGAGGTCTGTTGATAAACAGCTTTAATCATGTCTGTTCCTGCTGCTAGAGGTCTGTTGATAAACAGCTTTAATCATGTCTGTTCCTGCTGGTAGAGGTCTGTTGATAAACAGCTTTAATCATGTCTGTTCCTGCTGCTAGAGGTCTGTTGATAAACAGCTTTAATCATGTCTGTTCCTGCTGGTAGAGGTCTGTTGATAAACAGCTTTAATCATGTCTGTTCCTGCTGGTAGAGGTCTGTTGATAAACAGCTTTAATCATGTCTGTTCCTGCTGGTAGAGGTCTGTTGATAAACAGCTTTAATCATGTCTGTTCCTGCTGCTAGAGGTCTGTTGATAAACAGCTTTAATCATGTCTGTTCCTGCTGGTAGAGGTCTGTTGATAAACAGCTTTAATCATGTCTGTTCCTGCTGGTAGAGGTCTGTTGATAAACAGCTTTAATCATGTCTGTTGATAAACAGCTTTAATCATGTCTGTTCCTGCTGGTAGAGGTCTGTTGATAAACAGCTTTAATCATGTCTGTTGATAAACAGCTTTAATCATGTCTGTTCCTGCTGGTAGAGGTCTGTTGATAAACAGCTTTAATCATGTCTGTTGATAAACAGCTTTAATCATGTCTGTTCCTGCTGGTAGAGGTCTGTTGATAAACAGCTTTAATCATGTCTGTTCCTGCTGGTAGAGGTCTGTTGATAAACAGCTTTAATCATGTCTGTTGATAAACAGCTTTAATCATGTCTGTTCCTGCTGCTAGAGGTCTGTTGATAAACAGCTTTAATCATGTCTGTTCCTGCTGGTAGAGGTCTGTTGATAAACAGCTTTAATCATGTCTGTTCCTGCTGGTAGAGGTCTGTTGATAAACAGCTTTAATCATGTCTGTTCCTGCTGCTAGAGGTCTGTTGATAAACAGCTTTAATCATGTCTGTTCCTGCTGCTAGAGGTCTGTTGATAAACAGCTTTAATCATGTCTGTTCCTGCTGCTAGAGGTCTGTTTAAACAGCTTTAATCCTGTCTGTTGATAAACAGCTTTAATCCTGTCTGTTCCTGCTGGTAGAGGTCTGTTGATAAACAGCTTTAATCATGTCTGTTGATAAACAGCTTTAATCATGTCTGTTCCTGCTGGTAGAGGTCTGTTGATAAACAGCTTTAATCATGTCTGTTGATAAACAGCTTTAATCCTGTCTGTTCCTGCTGGTAGAGGTCTGTTGATAAACAGCTTTAATCATGTCTGTTCCTGCTGGTAGAGGTCTGTTGATAAACAGCTTTAATCATGTCTGTTCCTGCTGGTAGAGGTCTGTTGATAAACAGCTTTAATCATGTCTGTTCCTGCTGCTAGAGGTCTGTTGATAAACAGCTTTAATCATGTCTGTTCCTGCTGGTAGAGGTCTGTTGATAAACAGCTTTAATCATGTCTGTTCCTGCTGGTAGAGGTCTGTTGATAAACAGCTTTAATCATGTCTGTTCCTGCTGCTAGAGGTCTGTTGATAAACAGCTTTAATCATGTCTGTTCCTGCTGGTAGAGGTCTGTTGATAAACAGCTTTAATCATGTCTGTTCCTGCTGGTAGAGGTCTGTTGATAAACAGCTTTAATCATGTCTGTTCCTGCTGCTAGAGGTCTGTTGATAAACAGCTTTAATCATGTCTGTTCCTGCTGCTAGAGGTCTGTTGATAAACAGCTTTAATCATGTCTGTTCCTGCTGGTAGAGGTCTGTTGATAAACAGCTTTAATCATGTCTGTTCCTGCTGGTAGAGGTCTGTTGATAAACAGCTTTAATCACGTCTGTTCCTGCTGGTAGAGGTCTGTTGATAAACAGCTTTAATCATGTCTGTTCCTGCTGGTAGAGGTCTGTTGATAAACAGCTTTAATCATGTCTGTTCCTGCTGGTAGAGGTCTGTTGATAAACAGCTTTAATCACGTCTGTTCCTGCTGGTAGAGGTCTGTTGATAAACAGCTTTAATCATGTCTGTTGATAAACAGCTTTAATCCTGTCTGTTCCTGCTGGTAGAGGTCTGTTGATAAACAGCTTTAATCATGTCTGTTGATAAACAGCTTTAATCATGTCTGTTCCTGCTGGTAGAGGTCTGTTGATAAACAGCTTTAATCATGTCTGTTCCTGCTGGTAGAGGTCTGTTGATAAACAGCTTTAATCACGTCTGTTCCTGCTGGTAGAGGTCTGTTGATAAACAGCTTTAATCATGTCTGTTCCTGCTGGTAGAGGTCTGTTGATAAACAGCTTTAATCATGTCTGTTCCTGCTGGTAGAGGTCTGTTGATAAACAGCTTTAATCATGTCTGTTCCTGCTGCTAGAGGTCTGTTGATAAACAGCTTTAATCATGTCTGTTCCTGCTGGTAGAGGTCTGTTGATAAACAGCTTTAATCATGTCTGTTCCTGCTGGTAGAGGTCTGTTGATAAACAGCTTTAATCATGTCTGTTCCTGCTGGTAGAGGTCTGTTGATAAACAGCTTTAATCACGTCTGTTCCTGCTGGTAGAGGTCTGTTGATAAACAGCTTTAATCATGTCTGTTCCTGCTGGTAGAGGTCTGTTGATAAACAGCTTTAATCATGTCTGTTGATAAACAGCTTTAATCATGTCTGTTCCTGCTGCTAGAGGTCTGTTGATAAACAGCTTTAATCATGTCTGTTGATAAACAGCTTTAATCCTGTCTGTTCCTGCTGCTAGAGGTCTGTTGATAAACAGCTTTAATCATGTCTGTTGATAAACAGCTTTAATCATGTCTGTTCCTGCTGGTAGAGGTCTGTTGATAAACAGCTTTAATCATGTCTGTTGATAAACAGCTTTAATCATGTCTGTTGATAAACAGCTTTAATCATGTCTGTTCCTGCTGGTAGAGGTCTGTTGATAAACAGCTTTAATCATGTCTGTTCCTGCTGGTAGAGGTCTGTTGATAAACAGCTTTAATCATGTCTGTTGATAAACAGCTTTAATCATGTCTGTTCCTGCTGGTAGAGGTCTGTTGATAAACAGCTTTAATCATGTCTGTTCCTGCTGGTAGAGGTCTGTTGATAAACAGCTTTAATCATGTCTGTTGATAAACAGCTTTAATCATGTCTGTTCCTGCTGGTAGAGGTCTGTTGATAAACAGCTTTAATCATGTCTGTTCCTGCTGGTAGAGGTCTGTTGATAAACAGCTTTAATCACGTCTGTTCCTGCTGGTAGAGGTCTGTTGATAAACAGCTTTAATCATGTCTGTTGATAAACAGCTTTAATCCTGTCTGTTCCTGCTGGTAGAGGTCTGTTAATAAACAGCTTTAATCATGTCTGTTGATAATCAGCTTTAATCATGTCTGTTCCTGCTGCTAGAGGTCTGTTGATGAACAGCTTTAATCATGTCTGTTCCTGCTGGTAGAGGTCTGTTGATAAACAGCTTTAATCACGTCTGTTCCTGCTGGTAGAGGTCTGTTGATAAACAGCTTTAATCATGTCTGTTCCTGCTGGTAGAGGTCTGTTGATAAACAGCTTTAATCATGTCTGTTGATAAACAGCTTTAATCATGTCTGTTCCTGCTGGTAGAGGTCTGTTGATAAACAGCTTTAATCATGTCTGTTCCTGCTGGTAGAGGTCTGTTGATAAACAGCTTTAATCACGTCTGTTCCTGCTGGTAGAGGTCTGTTGATAAACAGCTTTAATCATGTCTGTTGATAAACAGCTTTAATCATGTATGTTGATAAACAGCTTTAATCATGTCTGTTCCTGCTGCTGGAGGTCTGTTGATAAACAGCTTTAATCATGTCTGTTGATAAACAGCTTTAATCATGTATGTTGATAAACAGCTTTAATCATGTCTGTTCCTGCTGCTAGAGGTCTGTTGATAAACAGCTTTAATCCTGTCTGTTCCTGCTGGTAGAGGTCTGTTGATAAACAGCTTTAATCATGTCTGTTCCTGCTGGTAGAGGTCTGTTGATAAACAGCTTTAATCCTGTCTGTTCCTGCTGCTGGAGGTCTGTTGATAAACAGCTTTAATCATGTCTGTTGATAAACAGCTTTAATCATGTCTGTTCCTGCTGCTAGAGGTCTGTTGATAAACAGCTTTAATCCTGTCTGTTCCTGCTGGTAGAGGTCTGTTGATAAACAGCTTTAATCATGTCTGTTGATAAACAGCTTTAATCATGTCTGTTCCTGCTGGTAGAGGTCTGTTGATAAACAGTTTTAATCATGTCTGTTCCTCCTGGTAGAGGTCTTTTGATAAACAGCTTTAATCACGTCTGTTCCTGCTGGTAGAGGTCTGTTGATAAACAGCTTTAATCACGTCTGTTCCTGCTGGTAGAGGTCTGTTGATAAACAGCTTTAATCCTGTCTGTTCCTGCTGGTAGAGGTCTGTTGATAAACAGCTTTAATCCTGTCTGTTGATAAACAGCTTTAATCATGTCTGTTCCTGCTGGTAGAGGTCTGTTGATAAACAGCTTTAATCATGTCTGTTCCTGCTGGTAGAGGTCTGTTGATAAACAGCTTTAATCATGTCTGTTCCTGCTGGTAGAGGTCTGTTGATAAACAGCTTTAATCATGTCTGTTGATAAACAGCTTTAATCATGTCTGTTCCTGCTGGTAGAGGTCTGTTGATAAACAGCTTTAATCATGTCTGTTCCTGCTGGTAGAGGTCTGTTGATAAACAGCTTTAATCACGTCTGTTCCTGCTGGTAGAGGTCTGTTGATAAACAGCTTTAATCATGTCTGTTGATAAACAGCTTTAATCCTGTCTGTTCCTGCTGGTAGAGGTCTGTTGATAAACAGCTTTAATCACGTCTGTTCCTGCTGGTAGAGGTCTGTTGATAAACAGCTTTAATCCTGTCTGTTCCTGCTGGTAGAGGTCTGTTGATAAACAGCTTTAATCCTGTCTGTTGATAAACAGCTTTAATCATGTCTGTTCCTGCTGGTAGAGGTCTGTTGATAAACAGCTTTAATCACGTCTGTTCCTGCTGGTAGAGGTCTGTTGATAAACAGCTTTAATCATGTCTGTTCCTGCTGGTAGAGGTCTGTTGATAAACAGCTTTAATCATGTCTGTTGATAAACAGCTTTAATCATGTCTGTTCCTGCTGGTAGAGGTCTGTTGATAAACAGCTTTAATCATGTCTGTTCCTGCTGGTAGAGGTCTGTTGATAAACAGCTTTAATCACGTCTGTTCCTGCTGGTAGAGGTCTGTTGATAAACAGCTTTAATCATGTCTGTTGATAAACAGCTTTAATCATGTATGTTGATAAACAGCTTTAATCATGTCTGTTCCTGCTGGTAGATGTCTGTTGATAAACAGCTTTAATCATGTTTGTTCCTGCTGGTAGAGGTCTGTTGATAAACAGCTTTATTCATGTCTGTTCCTGCTGGTAGATGTCTGTTGATAAACAGCTTTAATCCTGTCTGTTCCTGCTGGTAGATGTCTGTTGATAAACAGCTTTAATCACGTTTGTTCCTGCTGGTAGAGGTCTGTTGATAAACAGCTTTATTCATGTCTGTTCCTGCTAGAGGTCTGTTGATAAACAGCTTTAATCATGTCTGTTCCTGCTGGTAGAGGTCTGTTGATAAACAGCTTTAATCATGTCTGTTCCTGCTGGTAGAGGTTAAACAGCTGTTAAGAGGTCTTTGTCTGCCTGTCTCTGTTAAGAGGTCTTTGTCTGCCTGTCTCTGTTAAGAGGTCTTTGTCTGCCTGTCTCCTACTTATGTTAAGAGGTCTTTGTCTGCCTGTCTCCTACTGATGTTAAGAGGTCTTTGTCTGCCTGTCTCCTACTGATGTTAAGAGGTCTTTGTCTGCCTGTCTCTGTTAAGAGGTCTTTGTCTGCCTGTCTCCTACTGATGTTAAGAGGTCTTTGTCTGCCTGTCTCCTACTGATGTTAAGAGGTCTTTGTCTGCCTGTCTCTGTTAAGAGGTCTTTGTCTGCCTGTCTCCTACTGATGTTAAGAGGTCTTTGTCTGCCTGTCTCCTACTGATGTTAAGAGGTCTTTGTCTGCCTGTCTCCTACTGATGTTAAGAGGTCTTTGTCTGCCTGTCTCTGTTAAGAGGTCTTTGTCTGCCTGTCTCCTACTGATGTTAAGAGGTCTTTGTCTGCCTGTCTCTGTTAAGAGGTCTTTGTCTGCCTGTCTCCTACTGATGTTAAGAGGTCTTTGTCTGCCTGTCTCCTACTGATGTTAAGAGGTCTTTGTCTGCCTGTCTCTGTTAAGAGGTCTTTGTCTGCCTGTCTCCTACTGATGTTAAGAGGTCTTTGTCTGCCTGTCTCTGTTAAGAGGTCTTTGTCTGCCTCTCTCTGTTAAGAGGTCTTTGTCTGCCTGTCTCCTACTGATGTTAAGAGGTCTTTGTCTGCCTGACTGATGTTAAGAGGTCTTTGTCTGCCTGTCTCCTACTGATGTTAAGAGGTCTTTGTCTGCCTGTCTCCTACTGATGTTAAGAGGTCTTTGTCTGCCTGTCTCCTATTGATGTTAAGAGGTCTTTGTCTGCCTGTCTCTGTTAAGAGGTCTTTGTCTGCCTGTCTCTGTTAAGAGGTCTTTGTCTGCCTGTCTTTATTGATGTTAAGAGGTCTTTGTCTGCCTGTCTCTGTTAAGAGGTCTTTGTCTGCCTGTCTCCTACTGATGTTAAGAGGTCTTTGTCTGCCTGTCTCCTACTGATGTTAAGAGGTCTTTGTCTGCCTGTCTCCTACTGATGTTAAGAGGTCTTTGTCTGCCTGTCTCCTACTGATGTTAAGAGGTCTTTGTCTGCCTGTCTCCTACTGATGTTAAGAGGTCTTTGTCTGCCTGTCTCCTACTGATGTTAAGAGGTCTTTGTCTGCCTGTCTCCTACTGATGTTAAAAGGTCTTTGTCTGCCTGTCTCCTACTGATGTTAAGAGGTCTTTGTCTGCCTGTCTCCTATTGATGTTAGAGGTCTTTGTCTGCCTGTCTCTGTTAAGAGGTCTTTGTCTGCCTGTCTCCTATTGATGTTAAGAGGTCTTTGTCTGCCTGTCTCTGTTAAGAGGTCTTTGTCTGCCTGTCTCTGTTAAGAGGTCTTTGTCTGCCTGTCTCCTACTGATGTTAAGAGGTCTTTGTCTGCCTGTCTCCTACTGATGTTAAGAGGTCTTTGTCTGCCTGTCTCCTATTGATGTTAGAAGTCTTTGTCTGCCTGTCTCCTACTGATGTTAAGAGGTCTTTGTCTGCCTGTCTCCTACTGATGTTAAGAGGTCTTTGTCTGCCTGTCTCTGTTAAGAGGTCTTTGTCTGCCTGTCTCTGTTAAGAGGTCTTTGTCTGCCTGTCTCCTACTGATGTTAAGAGGTCTTTGTCTGCCTGTCTCTGTTAAGAGGTCTTTGTCTCCTGTCTCTGTTAGAGGTCTTTGTCTGCCTGTCTCCTACTGATGTTAAGAGGTCTTTGTCTGCCTGTCTCCTATTGATGTTAAGAGGTCTTTGTCTGCCTGTCTCCTACTGATGTTAAGAGGTCTTTGTCTGCCTGTCTCCTACTGATGTTAAGAGGTCTTTGTCTGCCTGTCTCCTACTGATGTTAAGAGGTCTTTGTCTGCCTGTCTCCTACTGATGTTAAGAGGTCTTTGTCTGCCTGTCTCCTACTGATGTTAAGAGGTCTTTGTCTGCCTGTCTCCTACTGATGTTAAGAGGTCTTTGTCTGCCTGTCTCCTACTGATGTTAAGAGGTCTTTGTCTGCCTGTCTCTATTGATGTTAAGAGGTCTTTGTCTGCCTGTCTCTGTTAAGAGGTCTTTGTCTGCCTGTCTCCTATTGATGTTAAGAGGTCTTTGTCTGCCTGTCTCTGTTAAGAGGTCTTTGTCTGCCTGTCTCTGTTAAGAGGTCTTTGTCTGCCTGTCTCCTACTGATGTTAAGAGGTCTTTGTCTGCCTGTCTCCTATTGATGTTAAGAGGTCTTTGTCTGCCTGTCTCCTATTGATGTTAAGAGGTCTTTGTCTGCCTGTCTCCTACTGATGTTAAGAGGTCTTTTGTCTGCCTGTCTCCTACTGATGTTAAGAGGTCTTTGTCTGCCTGTCTCTGTTAAGAGGTCTTTGTCTGCCTGTCTCTGTTAAGAGGTCTTTGTCTGCCTGTCTCCTACTGATGTTAAGAGGTCTTTGTCTGCCTGTCTCTGTTAAGAGGTCTTTGTCTGCCTGTCTCTGTTAAGAGGTCTTTGTCTGCCTGTCTCCTACTGATGTTAAGAGGTCTTTGTCTGCCTGTCTCCTACTGATGTTAAGAGGTCTTTGTCTGCCTGTCTCCTACTGATGTTAAGAGGTCTTTGTCTGCCTGTCTCCTACTGATGTTAAGAGGTCTTTGTCTGCCTGTCTCCTACTGATGTTAAGAGGTCTTTGTCTGCCTGTCTCCTACTGATGTTAAGAGGTCTTTGTCTGCCTGTCTCTGTTAAGAGGTCTTTGTCTGCCTGTCTCCTACTGATGTTAAGAGGTATTTGTCTGCCTGTCTCCTATTGATGTTAAGAGGTCTTTGTCTGCCTGTCTCCTATTGATGTTAAGAGGTCTTTGTCTGCCTGTCTCCTACTGATGTTAAGAGGTCTTTGTCTGCCTGTCTCCTACTGATGTTAAGAGGTCTTTGTCTGCCTGTCTCCTATTGATGTTAAGAGGTCTTTGTCTGCCTGTCTCTGTTAAGAGGTCTTTGTCTGCCTGTCTCTGTTAAGAGGTCTTTGTCTGCCTGTCTCCTATTGATGTTAAGAGGTCTTTGTCTGCCTGTCTCTGTTAAGAGGTCTTTGTCTGCCTGTCTCCTACTGATGTTAAGAGGTCTTTGTCTGCCTGTCTCCTACTGATGTTAAGAGGTCTTTGTCTGCCTGTCTCCTACTGATGTTAAGAGGTCTTTGTCTGCCTGTCTCCTACTGATGTTAAGAGGTCTTTGTCTGCCTGTCTCCTACTGATGTTAAGAGGTCTTTGTCTGCCTGTCTCTGTTAAGAGGTCTTTGTCTGCCTGTCTCCTACTGATGTTAAGAGGTCTTTGTCTGCCTGTCTCCTATTGATGTTAAGAGGTCTTTGTCTGCCTGTCTCTGTTAAGAGGTCTTTGTCTGCCTGTCTCCTATTGATGTTAAGAGGTCTTTGTCTGCCTGTCTCTGTTAAGAGGTCTTTGTCTGCCTGTCTCTGTTAAGAGGTCTTTGTCTGCCTGTCTCTGTTAAGAGGTCTTTGTCTGCCTGTCTCCTACTGATGTTAAGAGGTCTTTGTCTGCCTGTCTCCTATTGATGTTAAGAGGTCTTTGTCTGCCTGTCTCCTACTGATGTTAAGAGGTCTTTGTCTGCCTGTCTCCTACTGATGTTAGAGGTCTTTGTCTGCCTGTCTCTGTTAAGAGGTCTTTGTCTGCCTGTCTCTGTTAAGAGGTCTTTGTCTGCCTGTCTCTGTTAAGAGGTCTTTGTCTGCCTGTCTCCTACTGATGTTAAGAGGTCTTTGTCTGCCTGTCTCCTATTGATGTTAAGAGGTCTTTGTCTGCCTGTCTCCTACTGATGTTAAGAGGTCTTTGTCTGCCTGTCTCCTACTGATGTTAAGAGGTCTTTGTCTGCCTGTCTCCTACTGATGTTAAGAGGTCTTTGTCTGCCTGTCTCCTACTGATGTTAAGAGGTCTTTGTCTGCCTGTCTCCTACTGATGTTAAGAGGTCTTTGTCTGCCTGTCTCCTACTGATGTTAAGAGGTCTTTGTCTGCCTGTCTCTGTTAAGAGGTCTTTGTCTGCCTGTCTCCTACTGATGTTAAGAGGTATTTGTCTGCCTGTCTCCTATTGATGTTAAGAGGTCTTTGTCTGCCTGTCTCCTACTGATGTTAAGAGGTCTTTTTCTGCCTGTCTCTGTTAAGAGGTCTTTGTCTGCCTGTCTCCTACTGATTTTAAGAGGTCTTTGTCTGCCTGTCTCCTACTGATGTTAAGAGGTCTTTGTCTGCCTGTCTCCTATTGATGTTAAGAGGTCTTTGTCTGCCTGTCTCTGTTAAGAGGTCTTTGTCTGCCTGTCTCCTACTGATGTTAAGAGGTCTTTGTCTGCCTGTCTCTGTTAAGAGGTCTTTGTCTGCCTGTCTCCTACTGATGTTAAGAGGTCTTTGTCTGCCTGTCTCTGTTAAGAGGTCTTTGTCTGCCTGTCTCCTACTGATGTTAAGAGGTCTTTGTCTGCCTGTCTCCTACTGATGTTAAGAGGTCTTTGTCTGCCTGTCTCTGTTAAGAGGTCTTTGTCTGCCTGTCTCCTACTGATGTTAAGAGGTCTTTGTCTGCCTGTCTCTGTTAAGAGGTCTTTGTCTGCCTCTCTCTGTTAAGAGGTCTTTGTCTGCCTGTCTCCTACTGATGTTAAGAGGTCTTTGTCTGCCTGTCTCCTACTGATGTTAAGAGGTCTTTGTCTGCCTGTCTCCTACTGATGTTAAGAGGTCTTTGTCTGCCTGTCTCCTACTGATGTTAAGAGGTCTTTGTCTGCCTGTCTCCTATTGATGTTAAGAGGTCTTTGTCTGCCTGTCTCTGTTAAGAGGTCTTTGTCTGCCTGTCTCTGTTAAGAGGTCTTTGTCTGCCTGTCTCCTATTGATGTTAAGAGGTCTTTGTCTGCCTGTCTCTGTTAAGAGGTCTTTGTCTGCCTGTCTCCTACTGATGTTAAGAGGTCTTTGTCTGCCTGTCTCCTACTGATGTTAAGAGGTCTTTGTCTGCCTGTCTCCTACTGATGTTAAGAGGTCTTTGTCTGCCTGTCTCCTACTGATGTTAAGAGGTCTTTGTCTGCCTGTCTCCTACTGATGTTAAGAGGTCTTTGTCTGCCTGTCTCCTACTGATGTTAAGAGGTCTTTGTCTGCCTGTCTCCTACTGATGTTAAGAGGTCTTTGTCTGCCTGTCTCCTACTGATGTTAAGAGGTCTTTGTCTGCCTGTCTCCTATTGATGTTAAGAGGTCTTTGTCTGCCTGTCTCTGTTAAGAGGTCTTTGTCTGCCTGTCTCCTATTGATGTTAAGAGGTCTTTGTCTGCCTGTCTCTGTTAAGAGGTCTTTGTCTGCCTGTCTCTGTTAAGAGGTCTTTGTCTGCCTGTCTCCTACTGATGTTAAGAGGTCTTTGTCTGCCTGTCTCCTACTGATGTTAAGAGGTCTTTGTCTGCCTGTCTCCTATTGATGTTAAGAGGTCTTTGTCTGCCTGTCTCCTACTGATGTTAAGAGGTCTTTGTCTGCCTGTCTCCTACTGATGTTAAGAGGTCTTTGTCTGCCTGTCTCTGTTAAGAGGTCTTTGTCTGCCTGTCTCTGTTAAGAGGTCTTTGTCTGCCTGTCTCCTACTGATGTTAAGAGGTCTTTGTCTGCCTGTCTCTGTTAAGAGGTCTTTGTCTGCCTGTCTCTGTTAAGAGGTCTTTGTCTGCCTGTCTCCTACTGATGTTAAGAGGTCTTTGTCTGCCTGTCTCCTATTGATGTTAAGAGGTCTTTGTCTGCCTGTCTCCTACTGATGTTAAGAGGTCTTTGTCTGCCTGTCTCCTACTGATGTTAAGAGGTCTTTGTCTGCCTGTCTCCTACTGATGTTAAGAGGTCTTTGTCTGCCTGTCTCCTACTGATGTTAAGAGGTCTTTGTCTGCCTGTCTCTGTTAAGAGGTCTTTGTCTGCCTGTCTCCTACTGATGTTAAGAGGTATTTGTCTGCCTGTCTCCTATTGATGTTAAGAGGTCTTTGTCTGCCTGTCTCCTATTGATGTTAAGAGGTCTTTGTCTGCCTGTCTCCTACTGATGTTAAGAGGTCTTTGTCTGCCTGTCTCCTACTGATGTTAAGAGGTCTTTGTCTGCCTGTCTCCTATTGATGTTAAGAGGTCTTTGTCTGCCTGTCTCTGTTAAGAGGTCTTTGTCTGCCTGTCTCTGTTAAGAGGTCTTTGTCTGCCTGTCTCCTACTGATGTTAAGAGGTCTTTGTCTGCCTGTCTCTGTTAAGAGGTCTTTGTCTGCCTGTCTCCTACTGATGTTAAGAGGTCTTTGTCTGCCTGTCTCCTACTGATGTTAAGAGGTCTTTGTCTGCCTGTCTCTGTTAAGAGGTCTTTGTCTGCCTGTCTCCGTTAAGAGGTCTTTGTCTGCCTGTCTCCTACTGATGTTAAGAGGTCTTTGTCTGCCTGTCTCTGTTAAGAGGTCTTTGTCTGCCTGTCTCCTACTGATGTTAAGAGGTCTTTGTCTGCCTGTCCTACTGATGTTAAGAGGTCTTTGTCTGCCTGTCTCTGTTAAGAGGTCTTTGTCTGCCTGTCTCCTATTGATGTTAAGAGGTCTTTGTCTGCCTGTCTCTGTTAAGAGGTCTTTGTCTGCCTGTCTCTGTTAAGAGGTCTTTGTCTGCCTGTCTCTGTTAAGAGGTCTTTGTCTGCCTGTCTCCTACTGATGTTAAGAGGTCTTTGTCTGCCTGTCTCCTACTGATGTTAAGAGGTCTTTGTCTGCCTGTCTCCTACTGATGTTAAGAGGTCTTTGTCTGCCTGTCTCCTACTGATGTTAAGAGGTCTTTGTCTGCCTGTCTCTGTTAAGAGGTCTTTGTCTGCCTGTCTCTGTTAAGAGGTCTTTGTCTGCCTGTCTCCTACTGATGTTAAGAGGTCTTTGTCTGCCTGTCTCTGTTAAGAGGTCTTTGTCTGCCTGTCTCTGTTAAGAGGTCTTTGTCTGCCTGTCTCCTACTGATGTTAAGAGGTCTTTGTCTGCCTGTCTCCTATTGATGTTAAGAGGTCTTTGTCTGCCTGTCTCCTACTGATGTTAAGAGGTCTTTGTCTGCCTGTCTCCTACTGATGTTAAGAGGTCTTTGTCTGCCTGTCTCCTACTGATGTTAAGAGGTCTTTGTCTGCCTGTCTCCTACTGATGTTAAGAGGTCTTTGTCTGCCTGTCTCTGTTAAGAGGTCTTTGTCTGCCTGTCTCCTACTGATGTTAAGAGGTCTTTGTCTGCCTGTCTCCTATTGATGTTAAGAGGTCTTTGTCTGCCTGTCTCCTACTGATGTTAAGAGGTCTTTGTCTGCCTGTCTCCTACTGATGTTAAGAGGTCTTTGTCTGCCTGTCTCCTACTGATGTTAAGAGGTCTTTTCTGCCTGTCTCTGTTAAGAGGTCTTTGTCTGCCTGTCTCCGTTAAGAGGTCTTTGTCTGCCTGTCTCCTACTGATGTTAAGAGGTCTTTGTCTGCCTGTCTCTGTTAAGAGGTCTTTGTCTGCCTGTCAACTGTTAAGAGGTCTTTGTCTGCCTGTCTCCTACTGATGTTAAGGGTCTTTGTCTGCCTGTCTCCTACTGATGTTAAGATGTCTTTGTCTGCCTGTCTCCTACTGATGTTAAGGGTCTTTGTCTGCCTGTCTCCTATTGATGTTAAGAGGTCTTTGTCTGCCTGTCTCCTATTGATGTTAAGAGGTCTTTGTCTGCCTGTCTCCTTGATGTTAAGAGGTCTTTGTCTGCCTGTCTCCTACTGATGTTAAGAGGTCTTTGTCTGCCTGTCTCTGTTAAGAGGTCTTTGTCTGCCTGTCTCCTACTGATGTTAAGAGGTCTTTGTCTGCCTGTCTCTGTTGATGTCTCTACTGATGTTGGGTCTTTGTCTGCCTGATGTTAAGGGTCTTTGTCTGCCTGTCTCTGTTAAGAGGTCTTTGTCTGCCTGTCTCCTACTGATGTTAAGAGGTCTTTGTCTGCCTGTCTCCTACTGATGTTAAGAGGTCTTTGTCTGCCTGTCTCTGTTAAGAGGTCTTTGTCTGCCTGTCTCTGTTAAGAGGTCTTTGTCTGCCTGTCTCCTACTGATGTTAAGAGGTCTTTGTCTGCCTGTCTCCTACTGATGTTAAGAGGTCTTTGTCTGCCTGTCTCTAAGAGGTCTTTGTCTGTGTCTCTGTTAAGAGGTCTTTGTCTGCCTGTCTCCTACTGATGGAGAGGTCAGTCTGCCTGTCTCCTACTGATGTTAAGAGGTCTTTGGCCCTTGTTAAGAGGTCTTTGTCTGCCTGTCTCCTACTGATGTTAAGAGGTCTTTGTCTGCCTGTCCTTGATGTTAAGAGGTCTTTGTCTGCCTGTCTCCTACTGATGTTAAGAGGTCTTTGTCTGCCTGTCTGTTGATGTTAAGAGGTCTTTGTCTGCCTGTCTCCTGTTAAGAGGTCTTTGTCTGCCTGTCTCCTACTGATGTTAAGAGGTCTTTGTCTGCCTGTCTCCTACTGATGTTAAGAGGTCTTTGTCTGCCTGTCTCTGAGAGGTCTTTGTCTGCCTGTCTGTACTGATGTTAAGAGGTCTTTGTCTGCCTGTCTCCTACTGATGTTAAGAGGTCTTTGTTTGTGAGGTCTTTGTCTCCTGTCTCCTTGATGTTAAGGGTCTTTGTCTGCCTGTCTTCAACTGATGTTAAGAGGTCTTTGTCTGCCTGTCTCCTACTGATGAAGGGTCTTTGTCTGCCTGTCTCTACCTCTCTTCAACTGATGTTAAGAGGTCTTTGTCTGCCTGTCTCCTACTGATGTTAAGAGGTCTTTGTCTGCCTGTCTTCTACTGATGTTAAGAGGTCTTTGTCTGCCTGTCTCCTACTGATGTTAAGAGGTCTTTGTCTGCCTGTCTCTACTGATGTTAAGAGGTCTTTGTCTGCCTGTCTCCTACTGATGTTAAGAGGTCTTTGTCTGCCTCTCTTCAACTGTCTCCTACTGATGAGAAAGGTCTTTGTCTGCCTGTCTCCTACTGATGTTAAGAGGTCTTGTCTGCCTGTCTCTACTGAGGTCTTTGTCTGCCTGTCTCTTTGTCTACTGTCTCTGTTAAGAGGTCTTTGTCTGCCTGCTACTGTTAAGAGGTCTTTGTCTGCCTCTCTCTACTGATGTTAAGAGGTCTTTGTCTGCCTGTCTCCTATTGATGTTAAGAGGTCTTTGTCTGCCTGTCTTCTACTGATGTTAAGAGGTCTTTGTCTGCCTGTCTCCTATTGATGTTAAGAGGTCTTTGTCTGCCTGTCTTCAACTGATGTTATTGAGAGGTCTTTGTCTGCCTGTCTCTGTTAAGAGGTCTTTGTCTGCCTGTCTCCGTTAAGAGGTCTTTGTCTGCCTGTCTTCTACTGATGTTAAGAGGTCTTTGTCTGCCTGTCTCTGTTAAGAGGTCTTTGTCTGCCTGTCTCCTACTGATGTTAAGAGGTCTTTGTCTGCCTGTCTCTGTTAAGAGGTCTTTGTCTGCCTGTCTCCTACTGATGTTAAGAGGTCTTTGTCTGCCTGTCTCCTACTGATGTTAAGAGGTCTTTGTCTGCCTGTCTCCTACTGATGCTGATATGAATTTAACTGTTTTGCCATTCAACTGTGATAATGACAATTAGTCTAAAACCCACTTGGAAGGCTTGAAGCCTGTTTGATAGGCAGATCTCTCCAAAGAGCCGTCAGACTACTGCTTTAGATCAGGGCCCTACAGAACCCTATTCCCTATATAGTGCACTACTTTAGACCAGGGCCCTACAGAACCCTATTCCCTATATAGTACACTACTTTAGATCAGGGCCCTATAGAACCCTATTCCCTATATAGTACACTACTTTAGACCAGGGCCCTATAGAACCCTATTCCCTATATAGTGCACTACTTTAGACCAGGGCCCTATAGAACCCTATTCCCTATATAGTGCACTACTTTAGATCAGGCCCTACAGAACCCTATTCCCTATATAGTGCACTACTGTAGACCAGAGCCCTATAGAACCCTATTCCCTATATAGTACACTACTTTAGACCAGAGCCCTATAGAACCCTATTCCCTATATAGTACACTACTTTAGACCAGGGCCCTATAGAACCCTATTCCCTATATAGTGCACTACTTTAGACCAGGGCCCTATAGAACCCTATTCCCTATATAGTGCACTACTTTAGACCAGGGCCCTATAGAACCCTATTCCCTACATAGTGCACTACTTTAGATCAGGGCCCTATAGAACCCTATTCCCTACATAGTGCACTACTTTAGATCAGGGCCCTACAGAACCCTATTCCCTACATAGTGCACTACTTTAGATCGGGCCATATAGAACCCTATTCCCTACATAGTGCACTACTTTAGACCAGAGCCATATAGAACCCTATTCCCTATATAGTGCACTACTTTAGACCAGAGCCATATAGAACCCTATTCCCTATATAGTGCACTACTTTAGACCAGAGCCATATAGAACCCTATTCCCTATATAGTGCATTACTTTAGACCAGGGCCCTATAGAACCCTATTCCCTATATAGTGCACTACTTTCGACCAGAGCCATATAGAACCCTACCCTACATAGGGGCGGCAGCGTAGCCTAGTGGTTAGAGCGTTGGACTAGTAACCGGAAGGTTGCGAGTTCAAACCCCTGAGCTGACAAGGTACAAATCTGTCGTTCTGCCCCTGAACAGGCAGTTAAACCACTGTTCCTAGACCAGTTAACCCACTGTTCCCAGGCCGTCATTGAAAATAAGAATATGTTCTTAACTGACTTGCCTGGTTAAATAAAGGTAAAATAAAAAATAAAAACATAGTGCACTACTTTAGACCACACTGATGCTGTGTTGGGCCCTTCACTCCTC
This sequence comes from Oncorhynchus keta, assembly GCF_023373465.1. Classification (NCBI taxonomy): domain Eukaryota; kingdom Metazoa; phylum Chordata; class Actinopteri; order Salmoniformes; family Salmonidae; genus Oncorhynchus; species Oncorhynchus keta. The sequence continues at coordinate 131,630 of NW_026290801.1, forward strand.
TCTTCAACTGAGGAGAAACAGTGATGCTGTGTGGATGGGCCCTTCACTCCTCTCTTCAACTGAGGAGAAACAGTGATGCTGTGTTGATGAGCCCTTCACTCCTCTCTTCAACTGAGGAGAAACAGTGATGCTGTGTGGATGGTCCCTTCACTCCTCTCTTCAACTGAGGAGAAACAGTGATGCTGTGTTGATGGGCCCTTCACTCCTCTCTTCAACTGAGGAGAAACAGTGATGCTGTGTTGATGGATGGGCCCTTCACTCCTCTCTTCAACTGAGGAGAAACAGTGATGCTGTGTTGATGGGCCCTTCACTCCTCTCTTCAACTGAGGAGAAACAGTGATGCTGTGTTGATGGGCCCTTCACTCCTCTCTTCAACTGAGGAGAAACAGTGATGCTGTGTTGATGGATGGGCCCTTCACTCCTCTCTTCAACTGAGGAGAAACAGTGATGCTGTGTTGATGGGCCCTTCACTCCTCTCTTCAACTGAGGAGAAACAGTGATGCTGTGTTGATGGGCCCTTCACTCCTCTCTTCAACTGAGGAGAAACAGTGATGCTGTGTTGATGGATGGGCCCTTCACTCCTCTCTTCAACTGAGGAGAAACAGTGATGCTGTGTTGATGGGCCCTTCACTCCTCTCTTCAACTGAGGAGAAACAGTGATGCTGTGTTGATGGATGGGCCCTTCACTCCTCTCTTCAACTGAGGAGAAACAGTGATGCTGTGTTGATGGGCCCTTCACTCCTCTCTTCAACTGAGGAGAAACAGTGATGCTGTGTTGATGGGCCCTTCACTCCTCTCTTCAACTGAGGAGAAACAGTGATGCTGTGTTGATGGGCCCTTCACTCCTCTCTTCAACTGAGGAGAAACAGTGATGCTGTGTGGATGGGCCCTTCACTCCTCTCTTCAACTGAGGAGAAACAGTGATGCTGTGTTGATGGGCCCTTCACTCCTCTCTTCAACTGAGGAGAAACAGTGATGCTGTGTTGATGGATGGGCCCTTCACTCCTCTCTTCAACTGAGGAGAAACAGTGATGCTGTGTGGATGGATGGGCCCTTCACTCCTCTCTTCAACTGAGGAGAAACAGTGATGCTGTGTGGATGGATGGGCCCTTCACTCCTCTCTTCAACTGAGGAGAAACAGTGATGCTGTGTTGATGGGCCCTTCACTCCTCTCTTCAACTGAGGAGAAACAGTGATGCTGTGTTGATGGGCCCTTCACTCCTCTCTTCAACTGAGGAGAAACAGTGATGCTGTGTTGATGGGCCCTTCACTCCTCTCTTCATCTGAGGAGAAACAGTGATGCTGTGTTGATGGATGGGCCCTTCACTCCTCTCTTCAACTGAGGAGAAACAGTGATGCTGTGTTGATGGGCCCTTCACTCCTCTCTTCAACTGAGGAGAAACAGTGATGCTGTGTTGATGAGCCCTTCACTCCTCTCTTCAACTGAGGAGAAACAGTGATGCTGTGTTGATGGAGCCCTTCACTCCTCTCTTCAACTGAGGAGAAACAGTGATGCTGTGTTGATGGGCCCTTCACTCCTCTCTTCAACTGAGGAGAAACAGTGATGCTGTGTGGATGGGCCCTTCACTCCTCTCTTCAACTGAGGAGAAACAGTGATGCTGTGTTGATGGGCCCTTCACTCCTCTCTTCAACTGAGGAGAAACAGTGATGCTGTGTTGATGGATGGGCCCTTCACTCCTCTCTTCAACTGAGGAGAAACAGTGATGCTGTGTGGATGGATGGGCCCTTCACTCCTCTCTTCAACTGAGGAGAAACAGTGATGCTGTGTTGATGGATGGGCCCTTCACTCCTCTCTTCAACTGAGGAGAAACAGTGATGCTGTGTTGATGGGCCCTTCACTCCTCTCTTCAACTGAGGAGAAACAGTGATGCTGTGTTGATGGGCCCTTCACTCCTCTCTTCAACTGAGGAGAAACAGTCATGCTGTGTGGATGGGCCCTTCACTCCTCTCTTCAACTGAGGAGAAACAGTGATGCTGTGTTGATGGATGGGCCCTTCACTCCTCTCTTCAACTGAGGAGAAACAGTGATGCTGTGTTGATGGGCCCTTCACTCCTCTCTTCAACTGAGGAGAAACAGTGATGCTGTGTTGATGGGCCCTTCACTCCTCTCTTCAACTGAGGAGAAACAGTGATGCTGTGTTGATGGATGGGCCCTTCACTCCTCTCTTCAACTGAGGAGAAACAGTGATGCTGTGTTGATGGATGGGCCCTTCACTCCTCTCTTCAACTGAGGAGAAACAGTGATGCTGTGTTGATGGATGGGCCCTTCACTCCTCTCTTCAACTGAGGAGAAACAGTGATGCTGTTGATGGATGGGCCCTTCACTCCTCTCTTCAACTGAGGAGAAACAGTGATGCTGTGTGATGGATGGGCCCTTCACTCCTCTCTTCAACTGAGGAGAAACAGTGATGCTGTGTTGATGGGCCCTTCACTCCTCTCTTCAACTGAGGAGAAACAGTGATGCTGTGTTATGGATGGGCCCTTCACTCCTCTCTTCAACTGAGGAGAAACAGTGATGCTGTGTGGATGGATGGGCCCTTCACTCCTCTCTTCAACTGAGGAGAAACAGTGATGCTGTGTTGATGGATGGGCCCTTCACTCCTCTCTTCAACTGAGGAGAAACAGTGATGCTGTGTTGATGGATGGGCCCTTCACTCCTCTCTTCAACTGAGGAGAAACAGTGATGCTGTGTTGATGGATGGGCCCTTCACTCCTCTCTTCAACTGAGGAGAAACAGTGATGCTGTGTTGATGGATGGGCCCTTCACTCCTCTCTTCAACTGAGGAGAAACAGTGATGCTGTGTGGATGGATGGGCCCTTCACTCCTCTCTTCAACTGAGGAGAAACAGTGATGCTGTGTTGATGGATGGGCCCTTCACTCCTCTCTTCAACTGAGGAGAAACAGTGATGCTGTGTTGATGGGCCCTTCACTCCTCTCTTCAACTGAGGAGAAACAGTGATGCTGTGTTGATGGATGGGCCCTTCACTCCTCTCTTCAACTGAGGAGAAACAGTGATGCTGTGTTGATGGGCCCTTCACTCCTCTCTTCAACTGAGGAGAAACAGTGATGCTGTGTTGATGATGGGCCCTTCACTCCTCTCTTCAACTGAGGAGAAACAGTGATGCTGTGTTGATGGATGGGCCCTTCACTCCTCTCTTCAACTGAGGAGAAACAGTGATGCTGTGTGGATGGGCCCTTCACTCCTCTCTTCAACTGAGGAGAAACAGTGATGCTGTGTTGATGGGCCCTTCACTCCTCTCTTCAACTGAGGAGAAACAGTGATGCTGTGTTGATGGGCCCTTCACTCCTCTCTTCAACTGAGGAGAAACAGTGATGCTGTGTTGATGGGCCCTTCACTCCTCTCTTCAACTGAGGAGAAACAGTGATGCTGTGTTGATGGATGGGCCCTTCACTCCTCTCTTCAACTGAGGAGAAACAGTGATGCTGTGTTGATGGGCCCTTCACTCCTCTCTTCAACTGAGGAGAAACAGTGATGCTGTGTGGATGGATGGGCCCTTCACTCCTCTCTTCAACTGAGGAGAAACAGTGATGCTGTGTTGATGGATGGGCCCTTCACTCCTCTCTTCAACTGAGGAGAAACAGTGATGCTGTGTTGATGGATGGGCCCTTCACTCCTCTCTTCAACTGAGGAGAAACAGTGATGCTGTGTGGATGGATGGGCCCTTCACTCCTCTCTTCAACTGAGGAGAAACAGTGATGCTGTGTTGATGGGCCCTTCACTCCTCTCTTCAACTGAGGAGAAACAGTGATGCTGTGTTAATGGGCCCTTCACTCCTCTCTTCAACTGAGGAGAAACAGTGATGCTGTGTTGATGGATGGGCCCTTCACTCCTCTCTTCAACTGAGGAGAAACAGTGATGCTGTGTTGATGGGCCCTTCACTCCTCTCTTCAACTGAGGAGAAACAGTGATGCTGTGTTGATGGATGGGCCCTTCACTCCTCTCTTCAACTGAGGAGAAACAGTGATGCTGTGTTGATGGATGGGCCCTTCACTCCTCTCTTCAACTGAGGAGAAACAGTGATGCTGTGTTGATGGATGGGCCCTTCACTCCTCTCTTCAACTGAGGAGAAACAGTGATGCTGTGTTGATGGATGGGCCCTTCACTCCTCTCTTCAACTGAGGAGAAACAGTGATGCTGTGTTGATGGATGGGCCCTTCACTCCTCTCTTCAACTGAGGAGAAACAGTGATGCTGTGTTGATGGGCCCTTCACTCCTCTCTTCAACTGAGGAGAAACAGTGATGCTGTGTTGATGATGGGCCCTTCACTCCTCTCTTCAACTGAGGAGAAACAGTGATGCTGTGTTGATGGATGGGCCCTTCACTCCTCTCTTCAACTGAGGAGAAACAGTGATGCTGTGTTGGATGGGCCCTTCACTCCTCTCTTCAACTGAGGAGAAACAGTGATGCTGTGTTGATGGATGGGCCCTTCACTCCTCTCTTCAACTGAGGAGAAACAGTGATGCTGTGTTGATGGGCCCTTCACTCCTCTCTTCAACTGAGGAGAAACAGTGATGCTGTGTTGATGGATGGGCCCTTCACTCCTCTCTTCAACTGAGGAGAAACAGTGATGCTGTGTTGATGGGCCCTTCACTCCTCTCTTCAACTGAGGAGAAACAGTGATGCTGTGTTGATGGGCCCTTCACTCCTCTCTTCAACTGAGGAGAAACAGTGATGCTGTGTTGATGGATGGGCCCTTCACTCCTCTCTTCAACTGAGGAGAAACAGTGATGCTGTGTTGATGGGCCCTTCACTCCTCTCTTCAACTGAGGAGAAACAGTGATGCTGTGTTGATGGATGGGCCCTTCACTCCTCTCTTCAACTGAGGAGAAACAGTGATGCTGTGTTGATGGATGGGCCCTTCACTCCTCTCTTCAACTGAGGAGAAACAGTGATGCTGTGTTGATGGGCCCTTCACTCCTCTCTTCAACTGAGGAGAAACAGTGATGCTGTGTGGATGGGCCCTTCACTCCTCTCTTCAACTGAGGAGAAACAGTGATGCTGTGTTGATGGGCCCTTCACTCCTCTCTTCAACTGAGGAGAAACAGTGATGCTGTGTTGATGGGCCCTTCACTCCTCTCTTCAACTGAGGAGAAACAGTGATGCTGTGTGGATGGATGGGCCCTTCACTCCTCTCTTCAACTGAGGAGAAACAGTGATGCTGTGTTGATGGATGAGCCCTTCACTCCTCTCTTCAACTGAGGAGAAACAGTGATGCTGTGTTGATGGGCTCTTCACTCCTCTCTTCAACTGAGGAGAAACAGTGATGCTGTGTTGATGGATGGGCCCTTCACTCCTCTCTTCAACTGAGGAGAAACAGTGATGCTGTGTGGATGGATGGGCCCTTCACTCCTCTCTTCAACTGAGGAGAAACAGTGATGCTGTGTTGATGGGCCCTTCACTCCTCTCTTCAACTGAGGAGAAACAGTGATGCTGTGTTGATGGGCCCTTCACTCCTCTCTTCAACTGAGGAGAAACAGTGATGCTGTGTTGATGGATGGGCCCTTCACTCCTCTCTTCAACTGAGGAGAAACAGTGATGCTGTGTGGATGGGCCCTTCACTCCTCTCTTCAACTGAGGAGAAACAGTGATGCTGTGTTGATGGATGGGCCCTTCACTCCTCTCTTCAACTGAGGAGAAACAGTGATGCTGTGTTGATGGATGGGCCCTTCACTCCTCTCTTCAACTGAGGAGAAACAGTGATGCTGTGTTGATGGGCCCTTCACTCCTCTCTTCAACTGAGGAGAAACAGTGATGCTGTGTTGATGGATGGGCCCTTCACTCCTCTCTTCAACTGAGGAGAAACAGTGATGCTGTGTTGATGGATGGGCCCTTCACTCCTCTCTTCAACTGAGGAGAAACAGTGATGCTGTGTTGATGGACTCGCCCTTCACTCCTCTCTTCAACTGAGGAGAAACAGTGATGCTGTGTTGATGGGCCCTTCACTCCTCTCTTCAACTGAGGAGAAACAGTGATGCTGTGTTGATGGATGGGCCCTTCACTCCTCTCTTCAACTGAGGAGAAACAGTGATGCTGTGTTGATGGGCCCTTCACTCCTCTCTTCAACTGAGGAGAAACAGTGATGCTGTGTTGATGGATGGGCCCTTCACTCCTCTCTTCAACTGAGGAGAAACAGTGATGCTGTGTTGATGGGCCCTTCACTCCTCTCTTCAACTGAGGAGAAACAGTGATGCTGTGTTGATGGATGGGCCCTTCACTCCTCTCTTCAACTGAGGAGAAACAGTGATGCTGTGTTGATGGGCTCTTCACTCCTCTCTTCAACTGAGGAGAAACAGTGATGCTGTGTGGATGGGCCCTTCACTCCTCTCTTCAACTGAGGAGAAACAGTGATGCTGTGTTGATGGATGGGCCCTTCACTCCTCTCTTCAACTGAGGAGAAACAGGGATGCTGTGTTGATGGGCCCTTCACTCCTCTCTTCAACTGAGGAGAAACAGTGATGCTGTGTTGATGGGCCCTTCACTCCTCTCTTCAACTGAGGAGAAACAGTGATGCTGTGTTGATGATGGGCCCTTCACTCCTCTCTTCAACTGAGGAGAAACAGTGATGCTGTGTTGATGGATGGGCCCTTCACTCCTCTCTTCAACTGAGGAGAAACAGTGATGCTGTGTTGATGGATGGGCCCTTCACTCCTCTCTTCAACTGAGGAGAAACAGTGATGCTGTGTTGATGGGCCCTTCACTCCTCTCTTCAACTGAGGAGAAACAGTGATGCTGTGTTGATGGATGGGCCCTTCACTCCTCTCTTCAACTGAGGAGAAACAGTGATGCTGTGTTGATGGGCCCTTCACTCCTCTCTTCAACTGAGGAGAAACAGTGATGCTGTGTTGATGGGCCCTTCACTCCTCTCTTCAACTGAGGAGAAACAGTGATGCTGTGTTGATGGATGGGCCCTTCACTCCTCTCTTCAACTGAGGAGAAACAGTGATGCTGTGTGGATGGATGGGCCCTTCACTCCTCTCTTCAACTGAGGAGAAACAGTGATGCTGTGTTGATGGATGGGCCCTTCACTCCTCTCTTCAACTGAGGAGAAACAGTGATGCTGTGTTGATGGGCCCTTCACTCCTCTCTTCAACTGAGGAGAAACAGTGATGCTGTGTTGATGGGCCCTTCACTCCTCTCTTCAACTGAGGAGAAACAGTGATGCTGTGTTGATGGATGGGCCCTTCACTCCTCTCTTCAACTGAGGAGAAACAGTGATGCTGTGTTGATGGGCCCTTCACTCCTCTCTTCAACTGAGGAGAAACAGTGATGCTGTGTTGATGAGCCCTTCACTCCTCTCTTCAACTGAGGAGAAACAGTGATGCTGTGTTGATGGATGGGCCCTTCACTCCTCTCTTCAACTGAGGAGAAACAGTGATGCTGTGTGGATGGGCCCTTCACTCCTCTCTTCAACTGAGGAGAAACAGTGATGCTGTGTTGATGGATGGGCCCTTCACTCCTCTCTTCAACTGAGGAGAAACAGTGATGCTGTGTTGATGGGCCCTTCACTCCTCTCTTCAACTGAGGAGAAACAGTGATGCTGTGTTGATGAGCCCTTCACTCCTCTCTTCAACTGAGGAGAAACAGTGATGCTGTGTGGATGGGCCCTTCACTCCTTTCTTCAACTGAGGAGAAACAGTGATGCTGTGTTGATGGATGGGCCCTTCACTCCTCTCTTCAACTGAGGAGAAACAGTGATGCTGTGTTGATGGGCCCTTCACTCCTCTCTTCAACTGAGGAGAAACAGTGATGCTGTGTTGATGGATGGGCCCTTCACTCCTCTCTTCAACTGAGGAGAAACAGTGATGCTGTGTGGATGGATGGGCCCTTCACTCCTCTCTTCAACTGAGGAGAAACAGTGATGCTGTGTTGATGGGCCCTTCACTCCTCTCTTCAACTGAGGAGAAACAGTGATGCTGTGTTGATGGGCCCTTCACTCCTCTCTTCAACTGAGGAGAAACAGTGATGCTGTGTTGATGGATGGGCCCTTCACTCCTCTCTTCAACTGAGGAGAAACAGTGATGCTGTGTTGATGGGCCCTTCACTCCTCTCTTCAACTGAGGAGAAACAGTGATGCTGTGTTGATGGATGGGCCCTTCACTCCTCTCTTCAACTGAGGAGAAACAGTGATGCTGTGTTGATGGATGGGCCCTTCACTCCTCTCTTCAACTGAGGAGAAACAGTGATGCTGTGTTGATGGATGGGCCCTTCACTCCTCTCTTCAACTGAGGAGAAACAGTGATGCTGTGTTGATGGATGGGCCCTTCACTCCTCTCTTCAACTGAGGAGAAACAGTGATGCTGTGTTGATGGATGGGCCCTTCACTCCTCTCTTCAACTGAGGAGAAACAGTGATGCTGTGTTGATGGGCCCTTCACTCCTCTCTTCAACTGAGGAGAAACAGTGATGCTGTGTTGATGGGCCCTTCACTCCTCTCTTCAACTGAGGAGAAACAGTGATGCTGTGTTGATGGATGGGCCCTTCACTCCTCTCTTCAACTGAGGAGAAACAGTGATGCTGTGTGGATGGGCCCTTCACTCCTCTCTTCAACTGAGGAGAAACAGTGATGCTGTGTTGATGGATGGGCCCTTCACTCCTCTCTTCAACTGAGGAGAAACAGTGATGCTGTGTGGATGGGCCCTTCACTCCTCTCTTCAACTGAGGAGAAACAGTGATGCTGTGTTGATGGATGGGCCCTTCACTCCTCTCTTCAACTGAGGAGAAACAGTGATGCTGTGTTGATGGGCCCTTCACTCCTCTCTTCAACTGAGGAGAAACAGTGATGCTGTGTGGATGGGCCCTTCACTCCTCTCTTCAACTGAGGAGAAACAGTGATGCTGTGTTGATGGATGGGCCCTTCACTCCTCTCTTCAACTGAGGAGAAACAGTGATGCTGTGTTGATGGGCCCTTCACTCCTCTCTTCAACTGAGGAGAAACAGTGATGCTGTGTTGATGGGCCCTTCACTCCTCTCTTCAACTGAGGAGAAACAGTGATGCTGTGTTGATGAGCCCTTCACTCCTCTCTTCAACTGAGGAGAAACAGTGATGCTGTGTTTGATGGGCCCTTCACTCCTCTCTTCAACTGAGGAGAAACAGTGATGCTGTGTGGATGGGCCCTTCACTCCTCTCTTCAACTGAGGAGAAACAGTGATGCTGTGTTGATGGGCTCTTCACTCCTCTCTTCAACTGAGGAGAAACAGTGATGCTGTGTTGATGGATGGGCCCTTCACTCCTCTCTTCAACTGAGGAGAAACAGTGATGCTGTGTTGATGGGCTCTTCACTCCTCTCTTCAACTGAGGAGAAACAGTGATGCTGTGTTGATGGGCTCTTCACTCCTCTCTTCAACTGAGGAGAAACAGTGATGCTGTGTTGATGGATGGGCCCTTCACTCCTCTCTTCAACTGAGGAGAAACAGTGATGCTGTGTGGATGGATGGGCCCTTCACTCCTCTCTTCAACTGAGGAGAAACAGTGATGCTGTGTTGATGGATGGGCCCTTCACTCCTCTCTTCAACTGAGGAGAAACAGTGATGCTGTGTGGATGATGGGCCCTTCACTCCTCTCTTCAACTGAGGAGAAACAGTGATGCTGTGTGGATGGATGGGCCCTTCACTCCTCTCTTCAACTGAGGAGAAACAGTGATGCTGTGTGGATGGGCCCTTCACTCCTCTCTTCAACTGAGGAGAAACAGTGATGCTGTGTTGATGGATGGGCCCTTCACTCCTCTCTTCAACTGAGGAGAAACAGTGATGCTGTGTTGATGGATGGGCCCTTCACTCCTCTCTTCAACTGAGGAGAAACAGTGATGCTGTGTTGATGGATGGGCCCTTCACTCCTCTCTTCAACTGAGGAGAAACAGTGATGCTGTGTTGATGGGCCCTTCACTCCTCTCTTCAACTGAGGAGAAACAGTGATGCTGTGTTGATGGATGGGCCCTTCACTCCTCTCTTCAACTGAGGAGAAACAGTGATGCTGTGTTGATGGGCCCTTCACTCCTCTCTTCAACTGAGGAGAAACAGTGATGCTGTGTTGATGGGCCCTTCACTCCTCTCTTCAACTGAGGAGAAACAGTGATGCTGTGTTGATGGATGGGCCCTTCACTCCTCTCTTCAACTGAGGAGAAACAGTGATGCTGTGTTGATGGGCCCTTCACTCCTCTCTTCAACTGAGGAGAAACAGTGATGCTGTGTTGATGGATGGGCCCTTCACTCCTCTCTTCAACTGAGGAGAAACAGTGATGCTGTGTTGATGGGCCCTTCACTCCTCTGATCTTTGCTCATCCTCCCTCCTTCAGGCTTTTCATCACATCGTAGAGACGGCAACATGGAAACGGTGCTACCAGAGATATCTGTGTTGAGAAATGGGATGCATTCTCCATGTAGATTCCAAGGGCAAAGTTTGAATCTAACCTGAGAACATGTTCTGATTCAGTGGCCAGATTCCTTAGTGTTTTGTATTGTATTTCTGATAACATGTGAAACATGCCTTAGTTTAAGGTCAAATGGGCTTTAGAAATCAAAATATTATAATAATGATAATTATTATTAGTAGTAGTATCTGGACGCTCAGAGAACTACAACCTTCCATAACACTCAGAGAACTACAGCCTTCCATAACACTCAGAGAACTACAACCTTCCAAAACACTCAGAGAACTACAGCCTTCCATAACACTCAGAGAACTACAACCTTCCAAAACACTCAGAGAACGACAGCCTTCCATAACACTCAGAGAACTACAACCTTCCCTAACACTCAGAGAACTACAGCCTTCCAAAACACTCAGAGAACTACAGCCTTCCATAACACTCAGAGAACTACAGCCTTCCCTAACACTCAGAGAACTACAGCCTTCATAACACTCAGAGAACTACAACCTTCCCTAACACTCAGAGAACTACAACCATCCGTAACACTCAGAGAACTACAACCTTCCCTAACACTCAGAGAACTACAACCATCCGTAACACTCAGAGAACTACAACCTTCCCTAACACTCAGAGAACTACAACCATCCGTAACACTCAGAGAACTACAACCTTCCATAACACTCAGAGAACTACAACCTTCCCTAACACTCAGAGAACTACAGCCTTCATAACACTCAGAGAACTACAACCTTCCCTAACACTCAGAGAACTACAACCATCCGTAACACTCAGAGAACTACAACCTTCCCTAACACTCAGAGAACTACAACCATCCGTAACACTCAGAGAACTACAACCTTCCATAACACTCAGAGAACTACAACCTTCCCTAACACTCAGAGAACTACAGCCTTCATAACACTCAGAGAACTACAACCTTCCATAACACTCAGAGAACTACAACCTTTCACAGCACTCAGAGAACTACAACCTTCCATAACACTCAGAGAACTACATCTTTCCAGAACACTCAGAGAACGACAGCCTTCCCTAACACTCAGAGAACTACAACCTTCCATAACACTCAGAGAACTAGATCCTTCCAGAACACTCAGAGAACTACAGCCTTCATAACACTCAGAGAACTACAGCCTTCCATAACACTCAGAGAACGACAACCTTCCATAACACTCAGAGAACTACAACCTTCCATAACACTCAGAGAACTACAAACTCCCAGAACCCTCAGAGAACTACAACCTTCCCTAACACTCAGAGAACTACAGCCTTCCATAACACTCAGAGAACTACAACCTTCCAGAACACTCAGAGAACTACAACCTTCCATAACACTCAGAGAACGACAACCTTCCATAACACTCAGAGAACTACAACCTTCCAGAACACTCAGAGAACTACAACCTTCCCTAACACTCAGAGAACTACATCCTTCCATAACACTCAGAGAACTACAACCTTCCAGAACACTCAGAGAACTACAACCTTCCAGAACACTCAGAGAACTACAACCTTCCATAACACTCAGAGAACTACAACCTTCCAGAACACTCAGAGAACGACAGCCTTCCAAAACACTCTGTCTCCCTTCACCTCTCTCTCGCTCTCTCTCTCTCTGCACCTCTCTCTCCCTCCCCCTGCCTCCCCCGGCCCAGAATGCAACAGTGCACAACAGTAATTAATATCATCAAGGTCAATTATGTTCTAGTTTAAATCCTAATGAGGAAAGCCTCCCTGAGGTTGTTATTAGAAAGAGGCTCTTTAGCAGGAAAATAGGTCTACATAAGATACATATTAAGGGATAGAAGAAGACCAGTACCAGGTGTTTTTCTACTGGTATCATTCTATGTTTAGGAGGTAGTGTAGACAGGACCAGGTGTATTTCTACTGGTATTATGTTTAGGAGGTAGTGTAGACAGGACCAGGTGTATTTCTACTGGTATTATGTTTAGGAGGTAGTGTAGACAGGACCAGGTGTATTTCTACTGGTATTATGTTTAGGAGGTAGTGTAGACAGGACCAGGTGTATTTCTACTGGTATTATGTTTAGGAGGTAGTGTAGACAGGACCAGGTGTATTTCTACTGGTATCATTCTATGTTTAGGAGGTAGTGTAGACAGGACCAGGTGTATTTCTACTGGTATTATGTTTAGGAGGTAGTGTAGACAGGACCAGGTGTATTTCTCCTGGTATCATTCTATGTTTAGGAGGTAGTGTAGACAGGACCAGGTGTATTTCTCCTGGTATCATTCTATGTTTAGGAGGTAGTGTAGACAGGACCAGGTGTATTTCTACTGGTATTATGTTTAGGAGGTAGTGTAGACAGGACCAGGTGTATTTCTACTGGTATCATTCTATGTTTAGGAGGTAGTGTAGACAGGACCAGGTGTATTTCTACTGGTATTATGTTTAGGAGGTAGTGTAGACAGGACCAGGTGTATTTCTCCTGGTATCATTCTATGTTTAGGAGGTAGTGTAGACAGGACCAGGTGTATTTCTCCTGGTATCATTCTATGTTTAGGAGGTAGTGTAGACAGGACCAGGTGTATTTCTACTGGTATTATGTTTAGGAGGTAGTGTAGACAGGACCAGGTGTATTTCTACTGGTATTATGTTTAGGAGGTAGTGTAGACAGGACCAGGTGTATTTCTCCTGGTATCATTCTATGTTTAGGAGGTAGTGTAGACAGGACCAGGTGTATTTCTACTGGTATTATGTTTAGGAGGTAGTGTAGACAGGACCAGGTGTATTTCTACTGGTATTATGTTTAGGAGGTTGTGTAGACAGGACCAGGTGTATTTCTCCTGGTATCATTCTATGTTTAGGAGGTAGTGTAGACAGGACCAGGTGTATTCTCTACTGGTATTATGTTTAGGAGGTAGTGTAGACAGGACCAGGTGTATTTCTACTGGTATTATGTTTAGGAGGTTGTGTAGACAGGACCAGGTGTATTTCTCCTGGTATCATTCTATGTTTAGGAGGTAGTGTAGACAGGACCAGGTGTATTTCTACTGGTATTATGTTTAGGAGGTAGTGTAGACAGGACCAGGTGTATTTCTACTGGTATTATGTTTAGGAGGTAGTGTAGACAGGACCAGGTGTATTTCTACTGGTATTATGTTTAGGAGGTTGTGTAGACAGGACCAGGTGTATTTCTCCTGGTATCATTCTATGTTTAGGAGGTAGTGTAGACAGGACCAGGTGTATTTCTACTGGTATCATTCTGTATGTTATTTCTGTGTTATTATCATTGCTAACAGACAGTCATGTACAGTCTGTCACCTAATGTGTATCTTTGAATTGACAGGGTCTATTTCTCCTCTGAAATGTCTCTGTGTTCAGTAGGTGATGCATGTTTTGGGTTCTTGTTGATTAGTGATACATATTAATTACGTTCTGCAGAGGTAGACCTGAGGCAGACTCTAAGAGTGTCTGTCTCTCTATTGAGCCATGAGGTCGACTCTTAGTGTGTCTGTCACTCTATTGAGCCATGAGGTAGACTCTTAGTGTGTCTGTCTCTCTATTGAACCATGAGGTCGACTCTTAGTGTTTCTGTCTCTCTATTGAACCATGAGGTAGACTCTTAGTGTGTCTATCTCTCTATTGAGCCATGAGGTAGACTCTTAGTGTGTCTGTCTCTCTATTGAACCATGAGGTAGACTATTAGTGTGTCTGTCTCTCTATTGAACCATGAGGTAGACTCTTAGTGTTTCTGTCTCTCTATTGAGCCATGAGGTCGACTCTTAGTGTTTCTGTCTCTCTATTGAACCATGAGGTCGACACTTAGTGTTTCTGTCTCTCTATTGAACCATGAGGTAGACTCTTAGTGTTTCTGTCTCTCTATTGAACCATGAGGTAGACTCTTAGTGTTTCTGTCTCTCTACTGAACCATGAGCCATGAGGTCGACTCTTAGTGTTTCTGTCTCTCTATTGAGCCATGAGGTAGACTCTTAGTGTTTCTATCTCTCTATTGAACCATGAGGTAGACTCTTAGTGTTTCTGTCTCTCTATTGAACCATGAGGTAGACTCTTAGTGTTTCTGTCTCTCTATTGAACCATGAGGTCGACTCTTAGTGTTTCTATCTCTCTATTGAACCATGAGGTCGACTCTTAGTGTTTCTGTCTCTCTATTGAACCATGAGGTCGACTCTTAGTGTTTCTATCTCTCTATTGAGCCATGAGGTCGACTCTTAGTGTTTCTGTCTCTCTATTGAACCATGAGGTCGACTCTTAGTGTTTCTGTCTCTCTATTGAGCCATGAGGTCGACTCTTAGTGTTTCTGTCTCTCTATTGAACCATGAGGTCGACTCTTAGTGTTTCTGTCACTCTTTTGAACCATGAGGTCGACTCTTAGTGTTTCTATCTCTCTATTGAACCATGAGCCATGAGGTAGACTCTTAGTGTTTCTGTCTCTCTATTGTACCATGAGGTAGACTCTTAGTGTTTCTGTCTCTCTATTGAGCCATGAGGTCGACTCTTAGTGTTTCTGTCTCTCTATTGAACCATGAGGTCGACTCTTAGTGTTTCTGTCACTCTTTTGAACCATGAGGTTGACTCTTAGTGTTTCTGTCTCTCTATTGAGCCATGAGGTAGACTCTTAGTGTTTCTGTCTCTCTATTGAGCCATGAGGTAGACTCTTAGTGTTTCTGTCTCTCTATTGAACCATGAGGTAGACTCTTAGTGTTTCTGTCTCTCTATTGAGCCATGAGGTCGACTCTTAGTGTTTCTGTCTCTCTATTGAACCATGAGGTCGACTCTTAGTGTTTCTATCTCTCTATTGAACCATGAGGTAGACTCTTAGTGTTTCTGTCTCTCTATTGAACCATGAGGTAGACTCTTAGTGTTTCTATCTCTCTATTGAACCATGAGGTAGACTCTTAGTGTTTCTGTCTCTCTATTGAACCATGAGCCATGAGGTAGACTCTTAGTGTTTCTATCTCTCTATTGAACCATGAGGTAGACTCTTAGTGTTTCTGTCTCTATTGAACCATGAGGTAGACTCTTAGTGTTTCTATCTCTCTATTGAACCATGAGGTAGACTCTTAGTGTTTCTATCTCTCTATTGAACCATGAGGTAGACTCTTAGTGTTTCTGTCTCTCTATTGAACCATGAGGTAGACTCTTAGTGTTTCTGTCTCTACTGAACCATGAGGCGAATAATTACAATTTTGCAGATTAACACTGGAGTGATAAATGATCAGATGGTCATGTACAGGTAGAGATATTGGTGTGCAAAAGAGCAGAAAAGTAAATAAATAAAAACAGTATGGGGATGAGGTAGGTGAAAATGGGTGGCTATTTACCAATAGACTATGTACAGCTGCAGCGATCGGTTAGCTGCTCAGATAGCTGATGTTTGAAGTTGGTGAGGGAGATAAAAGTCTCCAACTTATAGACCCAGTCTAAGAGTATTCACACATACAGCCAACTATACTGGACATACATCCTAATGGTAGACTGAGTATTCATACATACAGCCAACTATACTGGACACACATCCTAATGGTAGACTGAGTATTCACACATACAGCCAACTATACTGGACATACATCCTAATGGTAGACTGAGTATTCACACATACAGCCAACTATACTGGACATACATCCTAATGGTAGACTGAGTATTCACACATACAGCCAACTATACTGGACACACATCCTACTGGTAGACTGAGTATTCATACAGCCAACTATACTGGACGTACATCCTAATGGTAGACTGAGTATTCACACATACAGCCAACTATACTGGACATACATCCTAATGGTAGACTGAGTATTCACACATACAGCCAACTATACTGGACATACATCCTAATGGTAGACTGAGTATTCACACATACAGCCAACTATACTGGACATACATCCTAATGGTAGACTGAGTATTCACACATACAGCCAACTATACTGGACATACATCCTAATGGTAGACTGAGTATTCACACATACAGCCAACTATACTGGACATACATCCTACTGGTAGACTGAGTATTCACACATACAGCCAACTATACTGGACATACATCCTAATGGTAGACTGAGTATTCACACATACAGCCAACTATACTGGACATACATCCTAATGGTAGACTGAGTATTCACACATACAGCCAACTATACTGGACACACATCCTAATGGTAGACTGAGTATTCACACATACAGCCAACTATACTGGACACACATCCTAATGGTAGACTGAGTATTCACACATACAGCCAACTATACTGGACATACATCCTAATGGTAGACTGAGTATTCACACATACAGCCAACTATACTGGACATACATCCTAATGGTAGACTGAGTATTCACACATACAGCCAACTATACTGGACATACATCCTAATGGTAGACTGAGTATTCACACTCTTCCTACACAACATTATCCTGATTCTGTGTGTGAAGTCAAACCCAGAGCCAACTCGTCATGCATATAACTGCTGGTACAGGACACCATCCTGGTTATGTGTGTGTGTGTGTCATGTAATTATGTACTACAGGATATAATGCAGACCGTCAAGCCACAGATCCCAGATCTGTTGTAAATAATTAAGACAGTGTGCCTTGGGCCATGTCTCCTTATTCTACCACTGAGCCTGGCTGGGATGCCTTTTTGAACCCATATTGTTCATTAGTAATGATAATGTTGTATAATTGATGTGACAGAATGAGGTTTTGATTGAGATGTATCAGAGTCAGTGGTGCGACAGTAAAGGCAGGGAGCAGATGGACACGGCTGCCTTATTGGAACATGGGGATATTCAGTGTGTTTTAGTGGAGGGACAGTAAAGGCAGGGAGCAGATGGACACGGCTGTCCTTAGCCTTATTGGAACATGGGGATATTCAGTGTGTTTTAGTGGAGGGACAGTAAAGGCAGGGAGCAGATGGACACGGCTGTCCTTAGCCTTATTGGAACATGGGGATATTCAGTGTGTTTTAGTGGAGGGACAGTAAAGGCAGGGAGCAGATGGACACGGCTGTCCTTAGCCTTATTGGAACATGGGGGTATTCAGTGTGTTTTAGTGGAGGGACAGTAAAGGCAGGGAGCAGATGGACACGGCTGTCCTTAGCCTTATTGGAACATGGGGATATTCAGTGTGTTTTAGTGGAGGGACAGTAAAGGCAGGGAGCAGATGGACACGGCTGTCCTTAGCCTTATTGGAACATGGGGATATTCAGTGTGTTTTAGTGGAGGGACAGTAAAGGCAGGGAGCAGATGGACACGGCTGCCTTATTGGAACATGGGGATATTCAGTGTGTTTTAGTGGAGGGACAGTAAAGGCAGGGAGCAGATGGACACGGCTGTCCTTAGCCTTATTGGAACATGGGGGTATTCAGTGTGTTTTAGTGGTGGGACAGTAAAGGCAGGGAGCAGATGGACACGGCTGTCCTTAGCCTTATTGGAACATGGGGGTATTCAGTGTGTTTTAGTGGAGGGACAGTAAAGGCAGGGAGCAGATGGACACGGCTGTCCTTAGCCTTATTGGAACATGGGGATATTCAGTGTGTTTTAGTGGTGGGACAGTAAAGGCAGGGAGCAGATGGACACGGCTGCCTTATTGGAACATGGGGATATTCAGTGTGTTTTAGTGGAGGGACAGTAAAGGCAGGGAGCAGATGGACACGGCTGCCTTATTGGAACATGGGGATATTCAGTGTGTTTTAGTGGAGGGACAGTAAAGGCAGGGAGCAGATGGACACGGCTGTCCTTAGCCTTATTGGAACATGGGGATATTCAGTGTGTTTTAGTGGTGGGACAGTAAAGGCAGGGAGCAGATGGACACGGCTGTCCTTAGCCTTATTGGAACATGGGGATATTCAGTGTGTTTTAGTGGAGGGACAGTAAAGGCAGGGAGCAGATGGACACGGCTGTCCTTAGCCTTATTGGAACATGGGGATATTCAGTGTGTTTTAGTGGAGGGACAGTAAAGGCAGGGAGCAGATGGACACGGCTGCCTTATTGGAACATGGGGATATTCAGTGTGTTTTAGTGGAGGGACAGTAAAGGCAGGGAGCAGATGGAACATGGGGGATATTCAGTGTGTTTTAGTGGAGGGACAGTAAAGGCAGGGAGCAGATGGACACGGCTGCCTTATTGGAACATGGGGATATTCAGTGTGTTTTAGTGGAGGGACAGTAAAGGCAGGGAGCAGATGGACACGGCTGCCTTAGGGGAACATGGGGTATTCTTGTTTTAGTGGAGGGACAGTAAAGCAGGGAGCTGAGTCTCTTGTATTGGAACTGGGGAGCTCAGTGTCTTGTAGATTCAGTAGGAGGGAGCTGAGTCTCTTGTAGATTCTAGGGGGAGCTGAGTTTCTTGTAGATTCTGGGGGAGCTCAGTCTCTTGTAGATTCTATGAGAGCTGAGTATCTTGTAGATTATAGGGGAGTTGAGTCTCTTGTAGATTATAGGGGAGCAGAGTCTCTTGTAGATTCTAGGGGAGCTGAGTTTCTTGAAGATTCTGGGGGAGATCAGTCTCTTGTAGATTCTAGGGGAGCTCAGTCTCTTGTAGATTCTGGGGGAGCTGAGTCTCTTGTAGCGTCTGGGGGAGCTGTGTCTCTTGGAGATTCTTGGGGAGCTGAGTCTCTTATAGATTCTAAGGGAGCTGAGTCTCTTGTAGATTCTAGCGGAGTTGTTGTCTCTTGTAGAGTCTGGGGGCGCTGAGTCTCTTGTAGATTCTAGGGGAAATGAGTCTCTTGTAGATTCTAGGGGAGCTGAGTCTCTTGTAGATTCTAGGGGAGTTGTTGTCTCTTGTAGAGTCTGGGGGAGCTGAGTCTCTTGTAGATTCTAGGGGAAATGAGTCTCTTGTAGATTCTAGGGGAGCTGAGTCTCATGTAGATTCTAGGGGAGCTGAGTCTCTTGTAGATTCTAGGGGAGCTGAGTCTCTTGTAGATTCTGGGGGAGCTGTGTCTCTTGTAGAGTCTGGGGGAGCTGAGTCTCTTGTAGATTCTAGGGGAAATGAGTCTCTTGTAGATTCTAGGGGAGCTGAGTCTCTTGTAGATTCTAGGGGAGCTGAGTCTCTTGTAGATTCTAGGGAGCTGAGTCTCTTGTAGATTCTAGGGGAGCTGAGTCTCTTGTAGATTCTAGGGGAGCTGAGTCTCTTGTAGATTCTGGGGAGCTGAGTCTCTTGTAGATTCTGGGGGAGCTGAGTCTCTTGTAGATTCTAGGGGAGCTGAGTCTCTTGTAGATTCTAGGGGAGCTGAGTCTCTTGTAGATTCTGGGGGAGCTGAGTCTCTTGTAGATTCTAGGGGAGCTGAGTCTCTTGTAGATTCTAGGGGGAGCTGAGTCTCTTGTAGATTCTAGGGGAGCTGAGTCTCTTGTAGATTCTGGGGGAGCTGAGTCTCTTGTAGATTCTGGGGGAGTTGTTGTCTTGTAGATTCTGGGGGAGTTGTTGTCTTGTAGATTCTGGGGGAGTTGTCGTCTTGTAGATTATTGGGGAGTTGTTGTCTTTTTAGATTCTGAGGGAGTTGTTGTCTTGTAGATTCTGGGGAGTTGTAGTCTTGTAGATTCTGGGGGAGTTGTTGTCTTGTAGATTCTGGGGGAGTTGTTGTCTTGTAGATTCTGGGGGAGTTGTTGTCTTGTAGATTATTGGGGAGTTGTTAAATTGTAGAGTCTGGGGGAGTTGTTGTCTTGTAGATTCTGGGGGAGTTGTTGTCTTGTAGATTCTGGGGGAGTTGTTGTCTTGTAGATTCTGGGGGAGTTGTTGTCTTGTAGATTCTGGGGGAGTTTTGTCTTGTAGATTCTGGGGGAGTTGTTGTCTTGTAGATTCTGGGGGAGTTGTTGTCTTGTAGATTCTGGGGAGTTGTTGTCTTTTATATTCTGGGGGAGTTGTTGTCTTGTAGATTATGGGGGAGTTGTTGTCTTGTCGATTATGGGGGAGTTGTTGTCTTGTAGATTCTGGGGAGTTGTTCTCTTTTAGATTCTGGGGGAGTTGTTGTCTTGTAGATTCTGGGGGAGTTGTTGTCTTGTAGATTCTGGGGAGTTGTTGTCTTTTAGATTCTGGGGGAGTTGTTGTCTTGTAGATTCTGGGGAGTTGTTGTCTTTTAGATTCTGGGGGAGTTGTTGTCTTGTAGATTCTGGGGGAGTTGTTGTCTTGTAGATTCTGGGGAGTTTTTGTCTTGTAGATTCTGGGGGAGTTGTTGTCTTGTAGATTCTGGGGGAGTTGTTGTCTTGTAGATTCTGGGGGAGTTGTTGTCTTGTCGATTATGGGGGAGTTGTTGACTTGTCGATTATGGGGGAGTTGTTGACTTGTAGATTCTGGGGGAGTTGTTGTCTTGTAGATTCTAGTGGAGTTGTTGTCTTGTAGATTATGGGGGAGTTGTTGTCTTGTAGATTCTGGGGGAGTTGTTGACTTGTAGATTCTAGTGGAGTTGTTGACTTGTAGATTCTGGGGGAGTTGTTGTCTTGTAGATTCTAGTGGAGTTGTTGACTTGTAGATTCTGGGGGAGTTGTTGTCTTGTAGATTCTAGGGAGTTGTTGTCTTGTAGATTATGGGGGAGTTGTTGTCTTGTAGATTCTGGGGGAGTTGTTGTCTTGTAGATTCTAGGGGAGTTGTTGTCTTGTAGATTCTGGGGGAGTTGTTGTCTTGTAGATTCTGGGGGAGTTGTTGTCTTGTAGATTATGGGGGAGTTGTTGACTTGTAGATTATGGGGGAGTTGTTGACTTGTCGATTATGGGGGAGTTGTTGACTTGTAGATTCTGGGGGAGTTGTTGTCTTGTAGATTCTGGTGGAGTTGTTGTCTTGTAGATTATGGGGGAGTTGTTGTCTTGTAGATTCTGGGGGAGTTGTTGACTTGTAGATTCTAGTGGAGTTGTTGACTTGTAGATTCTGGGGGAGTTGTTGTCTTGTAGATTCTAGTGGAGTTGTTGTCTTGTAGATTCTGGGGGAGTTGTTGTCTTGTAGATTCTAGTGGAGTTGTTGTCTTGTAGATTATGGGGGAGTTGTTGTCTTGTAGATTCTAGTGGAGTTGTTGTCTTGTAGATTCTGGGGGAGTTTTTGTCTTGTAGATTCTGGGGGAGTTGTTGTCTTGTAGATTCTGGGGGAGTTGTTGTCTTGTAGATTCTGGGGAGTTGTTGTCTTGTAGATTCTGGGGGAGTTGTTGTCTTGTAGATTATGGGGGAGTTGTTGTCTTGTAGATTCTGGGGGAGTTGTTGTCTTGTAGATTCTGGGGGAGTTGTTGTCTTGTAGATTCTGGGGGAGTTGTTGTCTTGTAGATTATGGGGGAGTTGTTGTCTTGTAGATTCTGGGGGAGTTGTTGTCTTGTAGATTCTGGGGGAGTTGTTGTCTTGTAGATTCTGGGGGAGTTGTTGTCTTGTAGATTCTGGGGGAGTTGTTGTCTTGTAGATTCTGGGGGAGTTGTTGTCTTGTAGATTCTGGGGGAGTTGTTGTCTTGTAGATTCTGGGGGAGTTGTTGTCTTGTAGATTATGGGGGAGTTGTTGTCTTGTAGATTATGGGGGAGTTGTATTGGGAGCTGTTGTCATCCTGTATTCCCTCAGCAGCTGGCAAAAAGACAAACAGACACAAATATGTCCATGTTAATTTATAGCCTCTCAGTAATCAGCCATTTCTCTGCAGCTCTAAGGGCTGTGTGGTGGGGCTGAGATGTAGTGCCTGTCAGGGCTGTGGGCCTAGTGGTGCTGTGTGGTGGCATAGCGATGACATAAATCCACAGTAAATTCATGATGCTTTAATGACAGCAGTTTCTCACCAAGAGTGAAGCGCTGTCTGCTCTCTCTCTGAGGCTGCCTCCTGTCTGGTACTATAACCTCACCCTACATACTGTAACTGTCTGGTCCTATAACCTCACCCTACATACTGTAACTGTCTGGTCCTGTCACCTCTACATACTGTAACTGTCTGGTCCTGTCACCTCTACATACTGTAACTGTCTGGTCCTATCACCTCTACATACTGTAACTGTCTGGTCCTGTCACCTCTACATACTGTAACTGTCTGGTCCTATAACCTCACCCTACATACTGTAACTGTCTGGTCCTATCACCTCTACATACTGTAACTGTCTGGTCCTGTCACCTCTACATACTGTAACTGTCTGGTCCTATCACCTCTACATACTGTAATTAAAGCTGCATAACTAGCTATATTAGTACATCCTCAACGCTACATAACTAGCTACATTAGCACATCCTCAACGCTGCATAACTAGCTATATTAGTACATCCTCAACGCTACATAACTAGCTACATTAGCACATCCTCAACGCTACATAACTAGCTACATTAGCACATGCTCAATGCTGCATAACTAGCTACATTAGCACATCCTCAATGCTACATAACTAGCTACATTAGCACATCCTCAAAGCTACATAACTAGCTACATTAGCAGGGCCTCAACGCTACATAACTAGCTACATTAGTACATCCTCAATGCTGCATAACTAGCTACATTAGCACATCCTCAACGCTGCATAACGAGCTATATTAGCACATCCTCAATGCTGCATAACTAGCTACATTAGCAGGGCCTCAACGCTACATAACTAGCTACATTAGTACATCCTCAACGCTGCATAACTAGCTACATTAGCACATCCTCAACGCTGCATAACTAGCTACATTAGCAGGGCCTCAACGCTACATAACTAGCTACATTAGCAGGGCCTCAATGCTACATAACTAGCTACATTAGCAGGGCCTCAACGCTACATAACTAGCTACATTAGCAGGGCCTCAATTCTGCATAACTAGCTACATTGCACATCCTCAAAGCTGCATAACTAGCTACATTAGCACATCCTTAAAGCTGCATAACTAGCTACATTAGCACATCCTCAACACTACATAACTAGCTACATTTGCAGGGCCTCAATGCTGCATAACTAGCTACATTAGCACATCCTCAATGGTGCATAACTAGCTACATTAGTACATCCTCAATGCTTCATAACTAGCTACATTAGCAGGGCCTCAACGCTACATAACTAGCTACATTAGTACATCCTCAACGCTACATAACTAGCTACATTAGCACATCCTCAACGCTACATAACTAGCTACATTAGTACATCCTCAACGCTACATAACTAGCTACATTAGCACATCCTCAACGCTACATAACTAGCTACATTAGTACATCCTCAACGCTACATAACTAGCTACATTAGCACATCCTCAACGCTACATAACTAGCTACATTAGCACATCATCAAAGCTGCATAACTAGCTACATTAGCACAGCCTCAACGCTACATAACTAGCTACATTAGCACATCATCAAAGCTACATAACTAGCTACATTAGCACGGCCACATATCAAATGTCACTTTAATTGAATTATTGGCATGTTGCTCATTCCCTGCCCTCTGCATGCAGATGGAGACTGTTGCAGCCTGACATCACTGATTACAACACAATATCCACCACTCCTCTCCTGGCAGAGAGTCGATGTGTTAAGCCACCGTCGACCGCATTTCAAATGGTACCCTGTCCCCTATGTAGTGCACTACTTCTGCCCAGAGCGAGCGCAGGACAACCTAGTCCCGCTACAATAGGGTGCCATAGGGGACAGTGCCAGGGAGAACACTGTTGTAGAGCCCCGGGCTCATCTAATGTGGGACATCAGATATCCTATTAGACGAGGGTGTGGATGGACTCTATTTTGAAAGCAGAGGAAATGTTACACTTCCTACTTGGTTCCTGCTGAGCAGGCAGAAAGGATGCGTTCCAAGTGGAACCCTATTCCCTACATAGTGCACTACTTTAGACCAGATGGAACCCTATTCTCTACATAGTGCACTACTTTAGACCAGATGGAACCCTATTCCCTACATAGTGCACTACTTTAGACCAGATGGAACCCTATTCTCTACATAGTGCACTACTTTAGACCAGATGGAACCCTATTCTCTACATAGTGCACTACTTTAGACCAGATGGAACCCTATTCCCTACATAGTGCACTACTTTAGACCAGATGGAACCCTATTCCCTACATAGTGCACTACTTTAGACCAGATGGAACCCTATTCCTACTTAGTGCACTACTTTAGACCAGATGTAACCCTATTCCCTACATAGTGCACTACTTTAGACCAGATGGAACCCTATTCTCTACATAGTGCACTACTTTAGACCAGATGGAACCCTATTCTCTACATAGTGCACTACTTTAGACCAGATGGAACCCTATTCTCTACATAGTGCACTACTTTAGACCAGATGGAACCCTATTCCCTACATAGTGCACTACTTTAGACCAGATGGAACCCTATTCCCTACATAGTGCACTACTTTAGACCAGATGGAACCCTATTCCCTACTTAGTGCACTACTTTAGACCAGATGGAACCCTATTCCCTACATAGTGCACTACTTTAGACCAGATGGAACCCTATTCTCTACATAGTGCACTACTTTAGACCAGATGGAACCCTATTCTCTACATAGTGCACTACTTTAGACCAGATGGAACCCTATTCCCTACATAGTGCACTACTTTAGACCAGATGGAACCCTATTCTCTACATAGTGCACTACTTTAGACCAGATGGAACCCTATTCTCTACATAGTGCACTACTTTAGACCAGATGGAACCCTATTCTCTACATAGTGCACTACTTTAGACCAGATGGAACCCTATTCCCTACATAGTGCACTACTTTAGACCAGATGGAACCCTATTCCCTACATAGTGCACTACTTTAGACCAGATGGAACCCTATTCCCTACATAGTGCACTACTTTAGACCAGATGGAACCCTATTCCCTACATAGTGCACTACTTTAGACCAGATGGAACCCTATTCCCTACATAGTGCACTACTTTAGACCAGATGGAACCTTATTCCCTACTATAGTGCACTACTTTAGACCAGATGGAACCCTATTCCCTTTTAGTGCACTACTTTAGACCAGATGGAACCCTATTCCCTACTTAGTGCACTACTTTAGACCAGATGGAACCCTATTCTCTACATAGTGCACTACTTTAGACCAGATGGAACCCTATTCCCTACATAGTGCACTACTTTAGACCAGATGGAACCCTATTCTCTACATAGTGCACTACTTTAGACCAGATGGAACCCTATTCCCTACATAGTGCACTACTTTAGACCAGATGGAACCCTATTCCCTACATAGTGCACTACTTTAGACCAGATGGAACCCTATTCTCTACATAGTGCACTACTTTAGACCAGATGGAACCCTATTCTCTACATAGTGCACTACTTTAGACCAGATGGAACCCTATTCTCTACATAGTGCACTACTTTAGACCAGATGGAACCCTATTCCCTACATAGTGCACTACTTTAGACCAGATGGAACCCTATTCTCTACATAGTGCACTACTTTAGACCAGATGGAACCCTATTCTCTACATAGTGCACTACTTTAGACCAGATGGGTCCCTATTCTCTACATAGTGCACTACTTTAGACCAGATGGAACCCTATTCCCTACATAGTGCACTACTTTAGACCAGATGGAACCCTATTCCCTACATAGTGCACTACTTTAGACCAGATGGAACCCTATTCTCTACATAGTGCACTACTTTAGACCAGATGGAACCCTATTCTCTACATAGTGCACTACTTTAGACCAGATGGAACCCTATTCCCAACATAGTGCACTACTTTAGACTAAATGGAACCCTATTCCCTATATAGTGCACTACTTTAGACCAGATGGAACCCTATTCCCTACATAGTGCACTACATTAGACTAAATGGAACCCTATTCCCTACATAGTGCACTACGTTAGACTAAATGGCACCCTATTCCCTACATAGTGCACTACTTTAGACTAAATGGCACCCTATTCCCTACATAGTGCACTAATTTAGACCAAATCCCTTTTGGCCCTACAGTATATAGGGGACTAGGTGCCATTTAGGAGGTAACATGGACTAGAGCATTTTATGGACACCTCTGACAAGGAGAGTCTTTCTTCAGTCAGTCTCAAACAGAACTGGATATTGGCTGTAGTCACTGGCAGTATAGTGTCTTTCTGGGAAGATAGGACCAGTATTGGAGGTCTGAATGACATCAGGTAGAACATTGACTCAGTGATGATGTCATCATGACGGCAGAAATATACCTGATCTGTCTGAACCAATCACAATGTTTTATACTTTATTTGACAAACGGCAACATGAGTTATTAATGCTGGTTATCAATAGAGCTCTCTGGCAGTCCGTCAGACAGTCAGACGGTCAGTTAGACAGTCAGACAGTCAGTCAGTCAGTTAGACAGTCATACAGTCATACAGTCAGTCAGTCAGACAGTCAGCCAGTCATAAAGTCAGACGGTCAGACAGTCAGACAGTCACAGTCAGACAGTCATAAAGTCAGACGGTCATAAAGTCAGACGGTCAGACGGTCAGTCAGTCAGTCAGACAGTCAGATGGTCAGACAGTCAGACGGTCAGTCAGATCAGTCAGTCAGACAGTCAGACAGTCAGTCAGTCAGATGGTCAGTCAGATGGTCAGTCAGATGGTCAGTCAGATGGACAGTCAGATGGTCAGTCAGATGGTCAGTCAGATGGACAGTCAGATGGTCAGTCAGATGGTCAGTCAGATGGTCAGTCAGATGGACAGTCAGATGGACAGTCAGATGGTCAGTCAGATGGACAGTCAGATGGTCAGTCAGATGGACAGTCAGATGGTCAGTCAGATGGTCAGTCAGACAGTCAGATGGTCAGTCAGATGGACAGTCAGATGGTCAGTCAGATGGTCAGTCAGATGGACAGTCAGATGGTCAGTCAGATGGTCAGTCAGATGGTCAGTCAGATGGACAGTCAGATGGTCAGTCAGATGGACAGTCAGATGGTCAGTCAGATGGACAGTCAGATGGTCAGTCAGATGGACAGTCAGATGGTCAGTCAGATGGTCAGTCAGACAGTCAGATGGTCAGTCAGATGGTCAGTCAGATGGTCAGTCAGATGGACAGTCAGATGGACAGTCAGATGGTCAGATCAGATGGACAGTCAGATGGTCAGTCAGATGGACAGTCAGATGGTCAGTCAGATGGACAGTCAGATGGTCAGTCAGATGGTCAGTCAGATGGTCAGTCAGATGGACAGTCAGATGGACAGTCAGATGGTCAGTCAGATGGACAGTCAGATGGTCAGTCAGATGGACAGTCAGATGGTCAGTCAGATGGACAGTCAGATGGTCAGTCAGATGGACAGTCAGATGGTCAGTCAGATGGACAGTCAGATGGTCAGTAATCAGTTGATGGTCAGTCAGACAGTCATGGTCAGTCAGATGGTCAGTCAGATGGTCAGTCAGATGGTCAGTCAGATGGTCAATTCAGATGGTCAGTCAGACAGTCAGATGGTCAGTCAGACAGTCAGATGGTCAGTCAGACAGTCAGATGGTCAGTCAGACAGTCAGACAGTGTTCAGTCAGATGGTCAGTCAGATGGTCAGTCAGATGGTCAGTCAGATGGTCAGATGGTCAGTCAGATGGACAGTCAGATGGTCAGTCAGATGGACAATCAGATGGTCAGGCAGATGGTCAGTCAGACAGTCAGATGGTCAGTCAGACAGTCAGATGGTCAGTCAGACAGTCAGATGGTCAGTCAGACAGTCAGACAGTCAGTCAGATGTATTCAATCAATCAGTCAGACAGTCAGATGGTCAGTCAGATGGTCAGTCAGACAGTCAGATGGTCAGTCAGACAGTCAGACAGTCAGACAGTCAGACGGTCAGTTAGACAATCAGATGGTCCGTCAGACAGTCAGTTAGACAGTCATTTAACAGTCAGACAGTCAGATGGTCATTCAATCAGATCAGACAGTCAGACAGTCAGACAGTTAGACAGTCAGTTCAGTCATCAGTCAGACAGTCAGATGGTCAATCAATCAGGGGTCAGACAGTCAGACAGTCAGATGATTCATTTAATCAGTCAGACAGTCAGACAGTCAGATGGTCAGTCAGACAGTCAGATGGTCAGTCAGACAGTCAGTTAGACAGTCAGTCAGTCAGACAGTCAGACAGTCAGATGGTCAGTCAGACAGTCAGTCAGATGGCCCAGTCATCAGTCAGTAGTCATTTAATCAGTCAGACAGTCAGACGGTCAGTTAGACAGTCAGATGGTCAGTCAGTCAGTCAGCCTGTCAGTCAGTCAGTCAGTCAGCCAGTCAGTCAGTCAGAGATTAGATGTCAGTCAGCCAGTCAGTCAGTGAGATGGTCAGTCAGTCATCAGACAGTCAGTCAGTTAGCCTGTCAGTCAGTCATTTAATCATAGCCTGTCAGTCATCAGACAGTTAGCCTGTCAGTCAGTCAGACAGTTAGCCTGTCATCAGTCAGTCAGTTAGCCTGTATCAGTCAGTTACAGTCATCAGACACGCCTGTCAGTCATGAGTATTTAACAGTCAGCCCTGTATCAATCAGTCAGTCAGGGATGAGCCCTGGTCAGTCAGTGAGACAGTCATCAGGGGTCAGTCAGTCAGTCAGTCAGTCAGTCAGATGGTCAGTCATCAATCAGTCAGATGTATTTAGTCAGATCAGTCAGACAGTCAGTCAGATTAGATGTCATTTAATCAGACAGTTAGCCTGTCATCAATACCTTATCAGTCAGATTTAATCAGTCAGGACAGTCTGTAGTCAGTCAATCAGGGGTCAGCCCTGTATCAATCTTATTATGATGTCATACAGTCAGACAGTCAGATGTCATTTAATCAGGACAGTCAGTCATCAGACAGTCAGACAGTCATAGCCAGTCATACAGTCAGTTAGACAGTCAATCAGTCATATTTAGTCAGTCAGATGGCCCTGTCAGTCATACCTTAGTCAGTGAGTAATGATGGCCCAGTCAGTCACCTTCAGTCAGTGAGATTGGTCAGCCCTGTCACCAGTCAGATGGTGGGGAGTCAGATGGTGAGCCCAGTCAATCTTATTATGATGTATTCAGTCAGACAGTCAGTCAGACATTACCTTATTATGAGTATTTCAGATCAGTCAGCCAGTCAGCCCAGACATCTTATTATGATGTATTTAATCAGGGGATACCTTATTATGATGTATTTAATCAGATGGGATGAGCCCTGTATCAATACCTCATTATGATGGTCAGTTAGGGTCAGCCCAGACAGTCAGTCATTCACAGTCAGTTATTATGATGTATTTAATCAGTCAGTCAGACAGTCAGACAGTCAGTTAGATGGTCAGTCAGTCAGACAGTCAGACAGAAGTCTTAAACCTCTAGTGACTACCCATCCCGCATGCGGGAGCGTAATCATCGCCTGACACTAATTAGCATAACCAACAGACATAAATATTCCTAGAGAATATTCCTATTCATGAAACACAGTTTATGCTTTTGTTAATCACCCTGTCATCTCAGATTTTCAAAATATGCTTTACAGCCAAAGCTAGACAAGCATTTGTGTAAGTTTATCGATAGCCTAGCATAGCATTTTGTCCAGCTAGCAGCAGGTAACTTGGTCACGGAAATCAGAAAAGCAATCAAATTAAATTGTTTACCTTTGATGAGCTTCGGATGTTTTCACTAAGGAGACTCCCAGTTAGATAGCAAATGTTCCTTTTTTCCCAAAATATTATTTTTGTAGGCGAAATAGCTCCGTTTGTTCTTCACGTTTGCAGTCACTAAAACGCAGAAAAATATTCCAAATTAGCTCCATAATATCGACAGAAACATGGCAAACGTTGTTTATAATCAATCCTCAAGGTGTTTTTCAAATATCTATTCAATAATATATCCACCGGGACAATTGTTTTTTCAGTAGGACCGATTGGAATAATGGCTACCTCTGTATTTTACGCGAGAGTCACTCTGGGAGCCATCAGGTGACCACTTGCGCAATGTAGCCGCTTACGGGTATTCTTCAACATAAATGCGTAAAACTACGTCACAATGCTGTAGACACCTTCGGGAATACGGAGAAAGAGTAATCTGGTTGATAGCCCATTCACAGCTCAATAGGGACGCATTGGAACGCAGAGCTTTCCAAAGATGAGTCACTTCCGTATTGGATTTTTCTCAGGCTTTCGCCTGCAACATCAGTTCTGTTATACTCACAGACAATATTTTTACAGTTTTGGAAACTTTAGAGTGTTTTCTATCCTAAACTGTCAATTATATGCATACTCTAGCATCTTGTCTTGACAAAATATCCTGTTTACTACGGGAATGTTATTTTCCCAAAAATGAAAATACTGCCCCCTAGTCACAAAAGGTTTTAATCAGTGTCCCCCAGTCCTCCTTTAAACCTCTTCCTCTTTTAAAATGTCGTACACAAATCAAACTACCTGAAGCAAGGATATGCATTTTCTGGATACTATTTGAAAGGAAACACTTTGAAGTTTGTGGTAGTAATGTAGGAGAATAAAACACAATAGATCTGGTAAAAGCTCACACGAAGAAATATTTTTCTATTTTTATTTGAAAAGCAAAGCCAGACATTGAGACAGAAAGCTGAGATCAGGGCCCTGTATCAATACCTTATTATGATGTATTTAATCAGGGGATGAGCCCTGTATCAATACCTTATTATGATGTATTTAATCAGGGGATGAGCCCTGTATCAATACCTTATTATGATGTATTTAATCAGGGGATGAGCCCTGTATCAATACCTTATTATGATGTATTTAATCAGGGGATGAGCCCTGTATCAATACCTTATTATGATGTATTTAATCAGGGGATGAGCCCTGTATCAATCAATACCTTATTATGATGTATTTAATCAGGGGATGAGCCCTGTATCAATACCTTATTATGATGTATTTAATCAGGGGATGAGCCCTGCATCAATACCTTATTATGATGTATTTAATCAGGGGATGAGCCCTGTATCAATACCTTATTATGATGTATTTAATCAGGGGATGAGCCCTGTATCAATACCTTATTATGATGTATTTAATCAGGGGATGAGCCCTGTATCAATACCTTATTATGATGTATTTAATCAGGGGATGAGCCCTGTATTTAATCAGGGGATCAATCAATACCTTATTATGATGTATTTAATCAGGGATGAGCCCTGTATCAATACCTTATTATGATGTATTCAATCAGGGATGAGCCCTGTATCAATACCTTATTATGATGTATTTAATCAGGGGATGAGCCCTGTATCAATACCTTATTATGATTTATTTAATCAGGGGATGAGCCCTGTATCAATACCTTATTATGATGTATTTAATCAGGGGATGAGCCCTGTATCAATACCTTATTATGATGTATTTAATCAGGGGATGAGCCCTGTATCAATACCTTATTATGATGTATTTAATCAGGGGATGAGCCCTGCATCAATCAATACCTTATTATGATGTATTTAATCAGGGGATGAGCCCTGTATCAATACCTTATTATGATGTATTTAATCATGGGATGAGCCCTGTATCAATACCTTATTATGATGTATTTAATCAGGGGATGAGCCCTGTATCAATACCTTATTATGATGTATTTAATCAGGGATGAGCCCTGTATCAATACCTTATTATGATGTATTTAATCAGGGGATGAGCCCTGTATCAATACCTTATTATGATGTATTTAATCAGGGGATGAGCCCTGTATCAATACCTTATTATGATGTATTTAATCAGGGGATGAGCCCTGTATCAATACCTTATTATGATGTATTTAATCAGGGGATGAGCCCTGTATTTAATCAGGGGATACCTTATTATGATGTATTTAATCAGGGGATGAGCCCTGTATCAATACCTTATTATGATGTATTTAATCAGGGATGAGCCCTGTATCAATACCTTATTATGATGTATTTAATCAGGGGATGAGCCCTGTATCAATACCTTATTATGATGTATTTAATCATGGGGATGAGCCCTGTATCAATACCTTATTATGATGTATTTAATCAGGGATGAGCCCTGTATCAATACCTTATTATGATGTATTTAATCAGGGATGAGCCCTGTATCAATACCTTATTATGATGTATTTAATATTATGATTTATTTAATCAGGGGATGAGCCCTGTATCAATACCTTATTATGATGTATTTAATATTATGATGTATTTAATCAGGGGATGAGCCCTGTATCAATACCTTATTATGATGTATTTAATCAGGGGATGAGCCCTGTATCAATACCTTATTATGATGTATTTAATCAGGGGATGAGCCCTGTATCAATACCTTATTATGATGTATTTAATCAGGGGATGAGCCCTGTATCAATACCTTATTATGATGTATTTAATCAGGGATGAGCCCTGTATCAATACCTTATTATGATGTATTTAATCAGGGGATGAGCCCTGTATCAATACCTTATTATGATGTATTTAATCAGGGATGAGCCCTGTATCAATACCTTATTATGATGTATTTAATCAGGGATGAGCCCTGTATCAATACCTTATTATGATGTATTTAATCAGGGATGAGCCCTGTATCAATACCTTATTATGATTTATTTAATCAGGGATGAGCCCCCTGTATCAATACCTTATTATGATGTATTTAATCAGGGGATGAGCCCTGTATCAATACCTTATTATGATGTATTTAATCAGGGGATGAGCCCTGTATCAATACCTTATTATGATGTATTTAATCAGGGATGAGCCCTGTATCAATACCTTATTATGATGTATTTAATCAGGGATGAGCCCTGTATCAATACCTTATTATGATGTATTTAATCAGGGATGAGCCCTGTATCAATACCTTATTATGATGTATTTAATCAGGGATGAGCCCTGTATCAATACCTTATTATGATGTATTTAATCAGGGGATGAGCCCTGTATCAATACCTTATTATGATGTATTTAATCAGGGGATGAGCCCTGTATCAATACCTTATTATGATGTATTTAATCAGGGGATGAGCCCTGTATCAATACCTTATTATGATGTATTTAATCAGGGGATGAGCCCTGTATCAATACCTTATTATGATGTATTTAATCAGGGATGAGCCCTGTATCAATACCTTATTATGATGTATTTAATCAGGGATGAGCCCTGTATCAATACCTTATTATGATGTATTTAATCAGGGGATGAGCCCTGTATCAATACCTTATTATGATGTATTTAATCAGGGGATGAGCCCTGTATCAATACCTTATTATGATGTATTTAATATTATGATGTATTTAATCAGGGGATGAGCCCTGTATCAATACCTTATTATGATGTATTTAATCAGGGGATGAGCCCTGTATCAATACCTTATTATGATGTATTTAATCAGGGGATGAGCCCTGTATCAATACCTTATTATGATGTATTTAATCAGGGGATGAGCCCTGTATCAATACCTTATTATGATGTATTTAATCAGGGGATGAGCCCTGTATCAATACCTTATTATGATGTATTTAATCAGGGGATGAGCCCTGTATCAATACCTTATTATGATGTATTTAATCAGGGGATGAGCCCTGTATCAATACCTTATTATGATGTATTTAATCAGGGGATGAGCCCTGTATCAATACCTTATTATGATGTATTTAATCAGGGATGAGCCCTGTATCAATACCTTATTATGATGTATTTAATCAGGGGATGAGCCCTGTATCAATACCTTATTATGATGTATTTAATCAGGGGATGAGCCCTGTATCAATACCTTATTATGATGTATTTAATCAGGGGATGAGCCCTGTATCAATACCTTATTATGATGTATTTAATCAGGGGATGAGCCCTGTATCAATACCTTATTATGATGTATTTAATCAGGGATGAGCCCTGTATCAATACCTTATTATGATGTATTTAATCAGGGGATGAGCCCTGTATCAATACCTTATTATGATGTATTTAATCAGGGATGAGCCCTGTATCAATACCTTATTATGATGTATTTAATCAGGGATGAGCCCTGTATCAATACCTTATTATGATGTATTTAATCAGGGGATGAGCCCTGTATCAATACCTTATTATGATGTATTTAATCAGGGGATGAGCCCTGTATCAATACCTTATTATGATGTATTTAATCAGGGGATGAGCCCTGTATCAATACCTTATTATGATGTATTTAATCAGGGATGAGCCCTGTATCAATACCTTATTATGATGTATTTAATCAGGGGATGAGCCCTGTATCAATACCTTATTATGATGTATTTAATCAGGGATGAGCCCTGTATCAATACCTTATTATGATGTATTTAATCAGGGGATGAGCCCTGTATCAATACCTTATTATGATGTATTTAATCAGGGATGAGCCCTGTATCAATACCTTATTATGATGTATTTAATCAGGGGATGAGCCCTGTATCAATACCTTATTATGATGTATTTAATCAGGGGATGAGCCCTGTATCAATACCTTATTATGATGTATTTAATCAGGGGATGAGCCCTGTATCAATACCTTATTATGATGTATTTAATCAGGGGATGAGCCCTGTATCAATACCTTATTATGATGTATTTAATCAGGGATGAGCCCTGTATCAATACCTTATTATGATGTATTTAATCAGGGATGAGCCCTGTATCAATACCTTATTATGATGTATTTAATCAGGGATGAGCCCTGTATCAATACCTTATTATGATGTATTTAATCAGGGGATGAGCCCTATGATTATTTATCAATACCTTATTATGATGTATTTAATCAGGGGATGAGCCCTGTATCAATACCTTATTATGATGTATTTAATCAGGGGATGAGCCCTGTATCAATACCTTATTATGATGTATTTAATCAGGGGATGAGCTCTGTATCAATACCTTATTATGATGTATTTAATCAGGGATGAGCCCTGTATCAATACCTTATTATGATGTATTTAATCAGGGATGAGCCCTGTATCAATACCTTATTATGATGTATTTAATCAGGGGATGAGCCCTGTATCAATACCTTATTATGATGTATTTAATCAGGGGATGAGCCCTGTATCAATACCTTATTATGATGTATTTAATCAGGGGATGAGCCCTGTATCAATACCTTATTATGATGTATTTAATCAGGGGATGAGCCCTGTATCAATACCTTATTATGATGTATTTAATCAGGGGATGAGCCCTGTATCAATACCTTATTATGATGTATTTAATCAGGGGATGAGCCCTGTATCAATACCTTATTATGATGTATTTAATCAGGGGATGAGCCCTGTATCAATACCTTATTATGATGTATTTAATCAGGGGATGAGCCCTGTATCAATACCTTATTATGATGTATTTAATCAGGGGATGAGCCCTGTATCAATACCTTATTATGATGTATTTAATCAGGGGATGAGGCCTGTATCAATACCTTATTATGATTTATTTAATATTATGATGTATTTAATCAGGGGATGAGCCCTGTATCAATACCTTAATATGATGTATTTAATATTATGATTTATTTAATCAGGGGATGAGCCCTGTATCAATACCTTATTATGATGTATTTAATATTATGATGTATTTAATCAGGGGATGAGCCCTGTATCAATACCTTATTATGATGTATTTAATCAGGGGATGAGCCCTGTATCAATACCTTATTATGATGTATTTAATATTATGATGTATTTAATCAGGGGATGAGCCCTGTATCAATACCTTATTATGATGTATTTAATCAGGGATGAGCCCTGTATCAATACCTTATTATGATGTATTTAATCAGGGATGAGCCCTGTATCAATACCTTATTATGATGTATTTAATCAGGGGGATGAGCCCTGTATCCTTATTATGATGTATTTAATCAGGGATGAGCCCTGTATCAATACCTTATTATGATGTATTTAATCAGGGGATGAGCCCTGTATTTATCAAACCTTATTATGATGTATTTAATCAGGGGATGAGCCCTGTATCAATACCTTATTATGATGTATTTAATCAGGGATGAGCCCTGTATCATCAATACCTTATTATGATGTATTTAATCAGGGGATGAGCCCTGTATCAATACCTTATTATGATGTATTTAATCAGGGATGAGCCCTGTATCAATACCTTATTATGATGTATTTAATCAGGGGATGAGCCCTGTATCAATACCTTATTATGATGTATTTAATCAGGGATGAGCCCTGTATCAATACCTTATTATGATGTATTTAATCAGGGGATGAGCCCTGTATCAATACCTTATTATGATGTATTTAATCAGGGATGAGCCCTGTATCAATACCTTATTATGATTTATTTAATCAGGGATGAGCCCTGCATCAATATCAATACCTTATTATGATGTATTTAATCAGGGGATGAGCCCTGCATCAATACCTTATTATGATGTATTTAATCAGGGATGAGCCCTGCATCAATACCTTATTATGATGTATTTAATCAGGGGATGAGCCCTGCATCAATACCTTATTATGATGTATTTAATCAGCCCTGCATCAATACTTTTACAGATGAGCCCTGTATTTTCAGGAAGGATAGCCCCATCAATATTATGATGTATTTAATCAGGGGATGAGCCCTGCATCAATACTTTTCAATACCTTATTATGATGTATTTAATCACAGATGAGCCCTGTATCAATACCTTATTATGATGTATTTAATCAGGAGGATGAGCCCTGTATCAATACCTTATTATGATGTATTTAATCAGGGGATGAGCCCTGTATCAGATACCTTATTATGATGTATTTAATCAGCCCTGGGATGAGCCCTGTATCAATACCTTATTATGATGCATCAATATTTAATCAGCCCTGGGATGAGCCCTGTATCAATAATAGCCCCTTATTATGATGTATTTAATCAGGGGATGAGCCCTGTATCAATACCTTATTATGATGTATTTAATCAGGGATGAGCCCTGCATCAATACTTTTCAGATACCTTATTATGATGTATTTAATGAGCCCTGGGATGAGCCCTGTATCAATACCTTATTATGATGTATTTAATCTTTTAGGGGATGAGCCCTGTATCAATACCTTATTATGATGTATTTAATCAGGGATGAGCCCTGCATCAATACTTTTCAATACCTTATTACAGATGATCAATTTTTACTTTTATCATGAGGGATGAGCCCTGCATCAATCAATACCTTATTATGATGTATTTAATCAGCCCTGGGATGAGCCCTGTATCAATACCTTATTATGATGTATTTAATCAGGGGATGAGCCCTGTATCAATCAATACCTTATTATGATGTATTTAATCAGGGATGAGCCCTGTATCAATACCTTATTACAGATGATTTATTTAATCAGGGATGAGCCTTGCATCAAAACATCAGCAATATTTATTCCGTGCTGGAATGAAAACTGTGCTCTTATCTGACGATATAAGACATGTCTATTTCCCGTTCTAGTCATATATCGCATACTGAGCAGCAGCTGTCCCGATATCGGGACACTGATCGCGTGGAGGTTATAATCAGGCTCCTGTTTAAATGAACCATATTAAACAGGCTGGTATTTATGTGTGTTGAACAACGACCGCATGGCGACATGTGGGGCTGTGGGAAATTAACCACCTCCAAGTGTTTGCTTGCCAAGCGTGTTAATGCTGTCAAATAAATACACGGAGCCAGTCCTTTTCTCCTGTGGATAATCTGTGACAATAATGATAATCTGTTATAATGGGTTATAATTATGATAATCTGTTATGTGTTATTGTCTCGGTAGTAGAAAAGGTCACCCCTTGAATATTCCTATTAATTATTTATTCTAATTCGGAAGTGGAAGGAGCAGGAAGTCATTTTGATCGCCCACTTCCATTAGTCTGGGGTTGAATCTTCCCCCGTCTGAGAAAGCTGAATGTGCTGAATGGAGGAGAATGAAAAGGAATCCCCTTGGATTGAGGAAGGAATCCCCTTGGATTGTGGAAGGAATCCCCTTGGATTGAGGAAGGAATCCCCTTGGATTGAGGAAGGAATCCCCTTGGATTGTGGAAGGAATCCCCTTGGATTGAGGAAGGAATCCCCTTGGATTGAGGAAGGAATCCCCTTGGATTGTGGAAGGAATCCCCTTGGAATTGTGGAAGGAATCCCCTTGGATTGAATCCCCTTGGATTGAGGAAGAAATCCCCTTGGAAGGAATCCCCTTGGATTGAGGAAGGAATTGTGGAAGGAATCCCCTTGGATTGAGGAAGGAATCCCCTTGGAAGGAATCCCCTTGATTGGAAGGAATCCCCTTGGATTGAGGAAGGGATTGAGGAAGGAATCCCCTTGGATTGAGGAAGGAATCCCCTTGGATTGAGGAAGGAATCCCCTTGGATTGAGGAAGGAATCCCCTTGGATTGAGGAAGGAATCCCCTTGGATTGAGGAAGGAATCCCCTTGGATTGAGGAAGGAATCCCCTTGGATTGAGGAAGGAATCCCCTTGGATTGAGGAAGGAATCCCCTTGGATTGAGGAAGGAATCCCCTTGGATTGAGGAAGGAATCCCCTTGGATTGAGGAAGGAATCCCCTTGGATTGAGGAAGGAATCCCCTTGGATTGTGGAAGGAATCCCCTTGGATTGTGGAAGGAATCCCCTTGGATTGAGGAAGGAATCCCCTTGGATTGTGGAAGGAATCCCCTTGGATTGTGGAAGGAATCCCCTTGGATTGTGGAAGGAATCCCCTTGGATTGTGGAAGGAATCCCCTTGGATTGTGGAAGGAATCCCCTTGGATTGAGGAAGGAATCCCCTTGGATTGAGGAAGGAATCCCCTTGGATTGTGGAAGGAATCCCCTTGGATTGTGGAAGGAATCCCCTTGGATTGAGGAAGGAATCCCCTTGGATTGAGGAAGGAATCCCCTTGGATTGAGGAAGGAATCCCCTTGGATTGAGGAAGGAATCCCCTTGGATTGTGGAAGGAATCCCCTTGGATTGAGGAAGGAATCCCCTTGGATTGAGGAAGGAATCCCCTTGGATTGAGGAAGGAATCCCCTTGGATTGTGGAAGGAATCCCCTTGGATTGAGGAAGGAATCCCCTTGGATTGAGGAAGGAATCCCCTTGGATTGAGGAAGGAATCCCCTTGGATTGAGGAAGGAATCCCCTTGGATTGAGGAAGGAATCCCCTTGGATTGAGGAAGGAATCCCCTTGGATTGAGGAAGGAATCCCCTTGGATTGAGGAAGGAATCCCCTTGGCTTGTGGAAGGCACCGTTACTGGATCCTCTGCATGATATTCCAGAGGGGAAATGTCTTGGTCTGATTCAGATCTTTGTTAGAGGAAAATACACATCCCGTTGGAAGTGATGACCTCTCACCTCATTGATGTGAACATATC
Organism: Oncorhynchus keta; assembly: GCF_023373465.1. Classification (NCBI taxonomy): domain Eukaryota; kingdom Metazoa; phylum Chordata; class Actinopteri; order Salmoniformes; family Salmonidae; genus Oncorhynchus; species Oncorhynchus keta. The sequence continues at coordinate 171,216 of NW_026290801.1, forward strand.
ACAACATATAACATAATTTAATAACATACCATAACGTAGTGTAACACAACATACCATAACGTAGTGTAACACAACATACCATAACGTAGTGTAACACAACATACCATAACGTAGCGTAACAAAACATACCATAACGTAGCGTAACCATAACGTAGCATACCATAACGTAGCGTAACCATAACGTAGCGTAACATAACGTAGCGTACCATAACTTAGCGTAACATAACAAGCATAACATCCCCGTAGTGTAACACAAATACCATAACGTAACACAACATACCATAACGAGCGTAACACAACATACCATAACGTAGTGTAGTGTAACGTGTAAAACAACATACCATAACGTAAGTGTAATACCATAACGTAGTGTAATACCAGGTAACACAACATACCATAACGTAGTGTAATACAACATACCATAACGTGTAATACAACATACCATAACGTAGTGTAACACAAATACCACAACATACCATAACGTAGTGTAATACAACATACCATAACGTAGTGTAATACAACATACCATAACGTAGTGTAATACAACATACCATAACGTAGTGTAACACAACATACCATAACGTAGTGTAACACAACATACCATAACGTAGTGTAATACAACATACCATAACGTAGTGTAACACAACATACCATAACGTAGTGTAACACAACATACCATAACGTAGTGTAACACAACATACCATAACGTAGTGTAATACAACATACCATAACGTAGTGTAACACAACATACCATAACGTAGTGTAACACAACATACCATAACGTAGTGTAATACAACATACCATAACGTAGTGTAACACAACATACCATAACGTAGTGTAACACAACATACCATAACGTAGTGTAACACAACATACCATAACGTAGTGTAATACAACATACCATAACGTAGTGTAATACAACATACCATAACGTAGTGTAACACAACATACCATAACGTAGTGTAACACAACATACCATAACGTAGTGTAGTGTAATACAACATACCATAACGTAGTGTAAGTACAACATACCATAACGTAGTGTAATACATACATAACGTAGTGTAACACAACATACCATAGTGTAACACAACATACCATAACGTAGTGTAACACAACATACCATAACATACCATAGTGTAGTGTAATACAACATACCATAACGTAGTGTAATACAACATACCATAACGTAGTGTAACACAACATACCATAACGTAGTGTAATACAACATACCATAACGTAGTGTAACACAACATACCATAACGTAGTGTAATACAACATACCATAACGTAGTGTAATACAACATACCATAACGTAGTGTAAGTGTAACACAACATACCATAACGTAGTGTAACACAACATACCATAACGTAGTGTAACACAACATACCATAACGTAGTGTAACACAACATACCATAACGTAGTGTAATACAACATACCATAACGTAGTGTAACACAACATACCATAACGTAGTGTAACACAACATACCATAACGTAGCAACATACCATAACGTACAACATACCATAACGTAGTGTAACACAACATACCATAACGTAGTGTAACACAACATACCATAACGTAGTGTAACACAACATACCATAACGTAGTGTAACCATAACGTAGTGCATAACATACCATAACGTAGTGTAACACAACATACCATAACGTAGTGTAACACAACATACCATAACGTAGTGTAACCATAACCATAAGTGTAGTGTAACACAACATACCATAACGTAGTGTAAATACAACATACCATAACGTAGTGTAATACAACATACCATAACGTAGTGTAATACAACATACCATAACGTAGTAACACAAACCATAACGTAGTGTAATACAACATACCATAACGTAGCGTAACACAACATACCATAACGTAGCGTAATACAACATACCATAACGTAGTGCACAACATACCATAACGTAGTGCGTAATACCATAACGTAGTGTAACACAACATACCATAACGTAGTGTAAACATAATACCATAACGTAGTGTAACACAACATACCATAACGTAGTGTAACACAACATACCATAACGTAGTGTAATACAACATACCATAACGTAGTGTAACACAACATACCATAACGTAGTGTACCACAACATACCATAACGTAGTGTAGTGTAACACAACATACCATAACATAACGTAGTGTAATACAACATACCATAACGTAGTGTAATACAACATACCATAACGTAGTGTAATACAACATACCATAACGTAGTGTAACACAACATACCATAACGTAGTGTAATACAACATACCATAACGTAGTGTAATACAACATACCATAACGTAGTGTAATACAACATACCATAACGTAGTGTAATACAACATACCATAACGTAGTGTAACACAACATACCATAACGTAGTGTAACATACAAACGTATACCATATAACGTAGTGTAATACAACATACCATAACGTAGTGTAATACAACATACCATAACGTAGTGTAGTGTAACACAACATACCATAACGTAGTGTAACACAACATACCATAACGTAGTGTAACACAACATACCATAACGTAGTGTAATACAACATACCATAACGTAGTGTAATACAACATACCATACCATAACGTAGTGTAATACAACATACCATAACAACATACCATAACGTAGTGTAACACAACATACCATAACGTAGTGTAACACAACATACCATAACGTAGTGTAATACAACATACCATAACGTAGTGTAACACAACATACCATAACGTAGTGTAATACAACATACCATAACGTAGTGTAACACAACATACCATAACGTAGTGTAATACAACATACCATAACGTAGTGTAATACAACATACCATAACGTAGTGTAACACAACATACCATAACGTAGTGTAACACAACATACCATAACGTAGTGTAACACAACATACCATAACGTAGTGTAATACAACATACCATAACGTAGTGTAACACAACATACCATAACGTAGTGTAATACAACATACCATAACGTAGTGTAATACAACATACCATAACGTAGTGTAATACAACATACCATAACGTAGTGTAACACAACATACCATAACGTAGTGTAGTGTAACACAACATACCATAACGTAGTGTAACACAACATACCATAACGTAGTGTAATACAACATACCATAACGTAGTGTAACACAACATACCATAACGTAGCGTAACAAAACATACCATAACGTAGCGTAACCATAACGTAGCATACCATAACGTAGCGTAACCATAACGTAGCGTAACATAACGTAGCGTACCATAACGTAGCGTAACATAACGTAGCATAATATAACGTAGCGTAACATAACGTAGCATACCATAACGTAGTGTAGTGTAACACAACATACCATAACGTAGTGTAATACAACATACCATAACGTAGTGTAATACAACATACCATAACGTAGTGTAATACAACATACCATAACGTAGCGTAACCATAACGTAGCATACCATAACGTAGCGTAACCATAACGTAGCGTAACATAACGTAGCGTACCATAACGTAGCGTAACATAACGTAGCATAACATAACGTAGCGTAACATAACGTAGCGTACCATAACGTAGTGTAGTGTAACACAACATACCATAACGTAGTGTAATACAACATACCATAACGTAGTGTAACACAACATACCATAACGTAGTGTAACACAACATACCATAACGTAGTGTAACACAACATACCATAACGTAGTGTAATACAACATACCATAACGTAGTGTAATACAACATACCATAACGTAGTGTAATACAACATACCATAACGTAGTGTAACACAACATACCATAACGTAGTGTAACACAACATACCATAACGTAGTGTAATACAACATACCATAACGTAGTGTAGTGTAATACAACATACCATAACGTAGTGTAGTGTAACACAACATACCATAACGTAGTGTAACACAACATACCATAAAGTAGTGTAGTGTAACACAACATACCATAACGTAGTGTAATACAACATACCATAACGTAGTGTAACACAACATACCATAACGTAGTGTAATACAACATACCATAACGTAGTGTAACACAACATACCATAACGTAGTGTAATACAACATACCATAACGTAGTGTAACACAACATACCATAACGTAGTGTAATACAACATACCATAACGTAGTGTAACACAACATACCATAACGTAGTGTAATACAACATACCATAACGTAGTGTAACACAACATACCATAACGTAGTGTAATACAACATACCATAACGTAGTGTAACACAACATACCATAACGTAGTGTAACACAACATACCATAACGTAGTGTAACACAACATACCATAACGTAGTGTAATACAACATACCATAACGTAGTGTAATACAACATACCATAACGTAGTGTAATACAACATACCATAACGTAGTGTAATACAACATACCATAACGTAGTGTAACACAACATACCATAACGTAGTGTAACACAACATACCATAACGTAGTGTAACACAACATACCATAACGTAGTGTAACACAACATACCATAACGTAGTGTAATACAACATACCATAACGTAGTGTAATACAACATACCATAACGTAGTGTAATACAACATACCATAACGTAGTGTAATACAACATACCATAAAGTGTACAACATACCATAACGTAGTGTAACACAACATACCATAACGTAGTGTAATACAACATACCATAACGTAGTGTAATACAACATACCATAACGTAGTGTAACACAACATACCATAACGTAGTGTAACACAACATACCATAACGTAGTGTAATACAACATACCATAACGTAGTGTGTCACAACATACCATAACGTAGTGTAACACAACATACCATAACGTAGTGTAACACAACATACCATAACGTAGTGTAACACAACATACCATAACGTAGTGTAGTGTAACACAACATACCATAACGTAGTGTAGTGTAACACAACATACCATAACGTAGTGTAACACAACATACCATAACGTAGTGTAACACAACATACCATAACGTAGTGTAGTGTAACACAACATACCATAACGTAGTGTAACACAACATACCATAACGTAGTGTAACACAACATACCATAACGTAGTGTAACACAACATACCATAACGTAGTGTAACACAACATACCATAACGTAGTGTAATACAACATACCATAACGTAGTGTAATACAACATACCATAACGTAGTGTAATACAACATACCATAACGTAGTGTAATACAACATACCATAACGTAGTGTAATACAACATACCATAACGTAGTGTAACACAACATACCATAACGTAGTGTAACACAACATACCATAACGTAGTGTAATACAACATACCATAACGTAGTGTAATACAACATACCATAACGTAGTGTAACACAACATACCATAACGTAGTGTAACACAACATACCATAACGTAGTGTAATACAACATACCATAACGTAGTGTAACACAACATACCATAACGTAGTGTAATACAACATACCATAACGTAGTGTAATACAACATACCATAACGTAGTGTAATACAACATACCATAACGTAGTGTAATACAACATACCATAACGTAGTGTAATACAACATACCATAACGTAGTGTAATACAACATACCATAATACAACATACCATAACGTAGTGTAACACAACATACCATAACGTAGTGTAATACACAACATACCATACCAACGTAGTGTAACACAACATACCATAACGTAGTGTAATACAACATACCATAACGTAGTGTAATACAACATACCATAACGTAGTGTAACACAACATACCATAACGTAGTGTAATACAACATACCATAAGTGTAATACAACATACCATAACGTAGTGTATAACGTAGTGTAACACAACATACCATAACGTAGTGTAATACAACATACCATAACGTAGTGTAATACAACATACCATAACGTAGTGTAACACAACATACCATAACGTAGTGTAATACCATACCATAACGTAGTGTAATACAACATACCATAACGTAGTGTAATACAACATACCATAACGTAGTGTAACATACAACGTAGTGTAACACAACATACCATAACGTAGTGTAATACAACATACCATAACGTAGTGTAACACAACATACCATAACGTAGTGTAATACAACATACCATAACGTAGTGTAACATACAACATACCATAACGTAGTGTAACACAACATACCATAACGTAGTGTAACACAACATACCATAACGTAGTGTAATACAACATACCATAACGTAGTGTAATACAACATACCATAACGTAGTGTAACACAACATACCATAACGTAGTGTAATACAACATACCATAACGTAGTGTAATACAACATACCATAACGTAGTGTAATACAACATACCATAACGTAGTGTAACACAACATACCATAACGTAGTGTAGTGTAATACAACATACCATAACGTAGTGTAACACAACATACCATAACGTAGTGTAATACAACATACCATAACGTAGTGTAATACAACATACCATAACGTAGTGTAATACAACATACCATAACGTAGTGTAACACAACATACCATAACGTAGTGTAATACAACATACCATAACGTAGTGTAACACAACATACCATAACGTAGTGTAATACAACATACCATAACGTAGTGTAATACAACATACCATAACGTAGTGTAATACAACATACCATAACGTAGTGTAATACAACATACCATAACGTAGTGTAATACAACATACCATAACGTAGTGTAGTGTAATACAACATACCATAACGTAGTGTAGTGTAATACAACATACCATAACGTAGTGTAATACAACATACCATAACGTAGTGTAGTGTAACACAACATACCATAACGTAGTGTAATACAACATACCATAACGTAGTGTACCACAACATACCATAACGTAGCGTAATACAACATACCATAATGTAGCGTAACACAACATACCATAACGTAGTGTAACACAACATACCATAACGTAGTGTAACACAACACAACATACCATAACGTAGTGTAACACAACATACCATAACGAGGGCTCTTTCAGGATGCCCCCTACCCCCCCTAGACATCATGGTTAACAGTACTGTTGACCCTGAGGGCTCTTTCAGGATGCCCCCTACCCCCCAAGACATCATGGTTAACAGTACTGTTGACCCTGAGGGCTCTTTCAGGATGCCCCCTACCCCCCCTAGACATCATGGTTAACAGTACTGTTGACCCTGAGGGCTCTTTCAGGATGCCCCCTACCCCCTAGACATCATGGTTAACAGTACTGTTGACCCTGAGGGCTCTTTCAGGATGCCCCCTACCCCCGTAGCCATCATGGTTAACAGTACTGTTGACCCTGAGGGCTCTTTCAGGATGCCCCCTACCCCCCCTAGACATCATGGTTAACAGTACTGTTGACCCTGAGGGCTCTATCAGGATGCCCTCTACCCCCCTAGACATCATGGTTAACAGTACTGTTGACCCTGAGGGCTCTTTCAGGATGCCCTCTACCCCCCTAGACATCATGGTTAACAGTACTGTTGACCCTGAGGGCTCTTTCAGGATGCCCCCTACCCCCTAGACATCATGGTTAACAGTACTGTTGACCCTGAGGGCTCTTTCAGGATGCCCTCTACCCCCCTAGACATCATGGTTAACAGTACTGTTGACCCTGAGGGCTCTTTCAGGATGCCCCCTACCCCCTAGACATCATGGTTAACAGTGTTGTTGACCCTGAGGGCTCTTTCAGGATGCCCCCTACCCCCTAGACATCATGGTTAACAGTACTGTTGACCCTAGGGCTCTTTCAGGATGCCCCCTACCCCCGTAGCCATCATGGTTAACAGTACTGTTGACCCTGAGGGCTCTTTCAGGATGCCCCCTACCCCCTAGACATCATGGTTAACAGTACTGTTGACCCTGAGGGCTCTTTCAGGATGCCCCTACCCCCCCCCTAGACATCATGGTTAACAGTACTGTTGACCCTGAGGGCTCTTTCAGGATGCCCCCTACCCCCTAGACATCATGGTTAACAGTACTGTTGACCCTGAGGGCTCTTTCAGGATGCCCCCTACCCCCTAGACATCATGGTTAACAGTACTGTTGACCCTGAGGGCTCTTTCAGGATGCCCTCTACCCCCTAGACATCATGGTTAACAGTACTGTTGACCCTGAGGGCTCTTTCAGGATGCCCCCTACCCCCCTAGACATCATGGTTAACAGTACTGTTGACCCTGAGGGCTCTTTCAGGATGCCCTCTACCCCCCTAGACATCATGGTTAACAGTACTGTTGACCCTGAGGGCTCTTTCAGGATGCCCCCTACCCCCCTAGACATCATGGTTAACAGTACTGTTGACCCTGAGGGCTCTTTCAGGATGCCCCCTACCCCCCTAGACATCATGGTTAACAGTACTGTTGACCCTGAGGGCTCTTTCAGGATGCCCCCTACCCCCCTAGACATCATGGTTAACAGTACTGTTGACCCTGAGGGCTCTTTCAGGATGCCCCCTACCCCCCTAGACATCATGGTTAACAGTACTGTTGACCCTGAGGGCTCTTTCAGGATGCCCCTACCCCCCTAGACATCATGGTTAACAGTACTGTTGACCCTGAGGGCTCTTTCAGGATGCCCCCTACCCCCCTAGACATCATGGTTACAGCAACATTGTCTATTTTAATGGGCTGTATTGGCTGGGCGAATATGGGAAGTAGCTTGGTAAAATACGTGATTCAAACACAATAAGTCTACTTTAAGACCATAGTTTAACATATTTACGCCCCTTTTCAAACATGAAATATGTCTTTCATTGTGCACTCAATCAATGTGGGCTTCAATATATACTTATGGCTCTTTTGACAAATTCACAGTCCTTCTTTTAAAACCACAGGAAGGCTTTGGAAAGATGGGATAAGTACATGCTATCATTTTCCACTTGAGATTCTGCACCATTATTCCTAACAAGCAGCAGTAGCTTTCTTAAACAGACAGTTTTGGACAGATTCTCCCCTCTCCCTCGGTCTCTTAAACAGACAGGTCTGGCCAGATTCTCCCCTCTCTCTCGGTCTCTTAAACAGACAGTTCTGGCCAGATTCTCCCCTCTCTCTCGGTCTCTTCAACAGACAGTTCTGGCCAGATTCTCCCCTCTCTCTCGGTCTCTTCAACAGACAGTTCTGGCCAGAATCTCCTCTCCCTCGGTCTCTTCAACAGACAGTTCTGGCCAGAATCTCCTCTCCCTCAGTCTCTTCAACAGACAGTTCTGGCCAGAATCTCCTCTCCCTCGGTCTCTTCAACAGACAGTTCTGGCCAGAATCTCCTCTCCCTCAGTCTCTTCAACAGACAGTTCTGGCCAGAATCTCCTCTCCCTCGGTCTCTTCAACAGACAGTTCTGGCCAGAATCTCCTCTCCCTCGGTCTCTTCAACAGACAGTTCTGAACAGATTTTCACCAACAAACTATCATGGTCCAAACATACCAAGACAGTTGTGAAGAGGGCACGACAACACCTATTGCCCCTCAGGAGACTGAAAAGATTTGGCATGGGTTCTCAGATCCTCAAAGTTCTACAGCTGCACCATCGAGAGCATCCTAACTGGCTGCATCACCGCCTGGTATGGCAACTGCTCGGCCTCCGAGTAGTGCGTACGGCCCAGCACATCACTGTGACCAAGCTCCCTGCCATCCAGGACCTCTATACCAGGCGGTGTCAGAGGAAGGCATTGTCAAAGACTCCAGCCACCCTAGTCATAGACTGTTCTGTCTGATACCGCACGGCAAGCGGTACCGGAGCACCAAGTCTAGGTCCAAAAGGCTTCTAAACAGTTCCACTGTAGTCCTCTGTTCCACTGTAGTCCTCTGTTCCACTGTAGTCCTCTGTTCCACTGTAGTTCTCTGTTCCACTGTAGTCCTCTGTTCCAATGTAGTCCTCTGTTCCACTGTAATCCTGTTCCACTGTAGTCCTCTGTTCCACTGTAGTCCTCTGTTCCACTGTAGTTCTCTGTTCCACTGTAGTCCTCTGTTCCACTGTAGTCCTCTGTTCCACTGTAGTCCTCTGTTCCACTGTAGTTCTCTGTTCCACTCTGTTCCACTGTAGTTCTCTGTTCCACTGTAGTACTCTGTTCCACTGTAGTTCTCTGTTCCACTGTAGTCCTCTGTTCCACTGTAGTTCTCTGATCCACTGTAGTTCTCTGTTCCACTCTGTTCCACTGTAGTTCTCTGTTCCACTGTAGTCATCTGTTCCACTGTAGTTCTCTGATCCACTGTAGTTCTCTGTTCCACTCTGTTCCACTGTAGTCCTCTGTTCCACTGTAGTTCTCTGTTCCACTGTAGTTCTCTGATCCACTGTAGTTCTCTGTTCCACTGTAGTTCTCTGTTCCACTGTAGTCATCTGTTCCACTGTAGTTCTCTGTTCCACTGTAGTCCTCTGTTCCACTGTAGTTCTCTGTTCCACTGTTGTCCTCTGTTCCACTGTAGTACTCTGTTCCACTGTAGTTCTCTGTTCCACTGTAGTTCTCTGTTCCACTGTAGTCCTCTGTTCCACTGTAGTCCTCTGTTCCACTGTAGTCCTCTGTTCCACTCTGTTCCACTGTTGTCCTCTGTTCCACTGTAGTCCTCTGTTCCACTGTAGTCCTCTGTTCCACTCTGTTCCACTGTAGTCCTCTGTTCCACTGTAGTCCTCTGTTCCACTGTAGTCCTCTGTTCCACTCTGTTCCACTGTAGTCGTCTGTTCCACTGTAGTCCTCTGTTCCACTATAGTCCTCTGTTCCACTCTGTTCCACTGTAGTCCTCTGTTCCACTGTAGTCCTCTGTTCCACTGTAATCCTGTTCCACTGTAGTCCTGTGTTCCACTGTAGTTCTCTGTTCCACTGTAGTCCTCTGTTCCACTGTAGTTCTCTGTTCCACTGTAGTTCTCTGTTCCACTCTGTTCCACTGTAATCCTGTTCCACTGTAGTCCTCTGTTCCACTGTAATCCTGTTCCACTGTAGTTCTCTGTTCCACTCTGTTCCACTGTAGTTCTCTGTTCCACTGTAGTTCTCTGTTCCACTGTAGTCCTCTGTTCCACTGTAGTTCTCTGTTCCACTGTAGTTCTCTGTTCCACTGTAGTTCTCTGTTCCACTGTAGTTCTCTGTTCCACTGTAGTTCTCTGTTCCACTGTAGTTCTCTGTTCCACTGTAGTTCTCTGTTCCACTGTAGTTCTCTGTTCCACTGTAGTTCTCTGTTCCACTCTGTTCCACTTTAGTTCTCTGTTCCACTGTAGTTCTCTGTTCCTCTGTTCCACTGTAGTTCTCTGTTCCACTGTAGTCCTCTGTTCCAATGTAGTCCTCTGTTCCACTGTAATCCTGTTCCACTGTAGTCCTCTGTTCCACTGTAGTCCTCTGTTCCACTGTAATCCTGTTCCACTGTAGTCCTCTGTTCCATTGTAGTTCTCTGTTCCACTGTAGTCCTCTGTTCCACTGTAGTTCTCTGTTCCACTGTAGTTCTCTGTTCCACTCTGTTCCACTGTAGTCCTCTGTTCCACTGTAGTCCTCTGTTCCACTGTAATCCTGTTCCACTGTAGTCCTCTGTTCCACTGTAGTTCTCTGTTCCACTGCAGTTCTCTGTTCCACTGTAGTTCTCTGTTCCACTGTAGTACTCTGTTCCACTGTAATCCTGTTCCACTGTAGTTCTCTGTTCCACTGTAGTTCTCTGTTCCACTGTAGTTCTCTGTTCCACTGTAGTTCTCTGTTCCACTGTAGTTCTCTGTTCCAGTTCCTCTGTAGTTCTCTGTTCCACTCTGTTCCACTGTAGTTCTCTGTTCCACTGTAGTTCTCTGTTCCACTGTAGTTCTCTGTTCCACTCTGTTCCACTGTAGTTCTCTGTTCCACTGTAGTTCTCTGTTCCACTGTAGTTCTCTGTTCCACTGTAGTTCTCTGTTCCACTCTGTTCCACTGTAGTTCTCTGTTCCACTGTTGTTCTCTGTTCCACTGTAGATCTCTGTTCCACTGCAGTTCTCTGTTCCACTGTAGTTCTCTGTTCCACTGTAGTCCTCTGTTCCACTGTAGTTCTCTGTTCCACTGTAGTTCTCTGTTCACTGTACTCTGTTCCACTGTAGTTCTCTGTTCCACTCTAGTTCCACTGTAGTTCTCTGTTCCACTGTAGTCCTCTGTTCCACTGTAGTACTCTGTTCCACTGTAGTTCTCTGTTCCACTGTAGTTCTCTGTTCCACTGTAGTTCTCTGTTCCACTGTAGTCCTCTGTTCCACTGTAGTTCTCTGTTCCACTGTAGTTCTCTGTTCCACTGTAGTTCTCTGTTCCACTGTAGTCCTCTGTTCCACTCTGTTCCACTGTAGTTCTCTGTTCCACTGTAGTTCTCTGTTCCACTGTAGTACTCTGTTCCACTGTAATCCTGTTCCACTGTAGTTCTCTGTTCCACTCTGTTCCACTGTAGTTCTCAGTTCCACTGTAGTTCTCTGTTCCACTGTAGTCCTCTGTTCCACTGTAGTCCTCTGTTCCACTGTAGTTATCTGTTCCACTCTGTTCCACTGTAGTCTTGTTCCACTGTAGTTCTCTGTTCCACTGTAGTACTCTGTTCCACTGTAGTCCTCTGTTCCACTGTAGTTCTCTGTTCCACTGTAGTTCTCTGTTCCACTCTGTTCCACTGTAGTTCTCTGTTCCACTGTAGTACTCTGTTCCACTGTAGTTCTCTGTTCCACTGTAGTTCTCTGTTCCACTGTAGTCCTCTGTTCCACTCTGTTCCACTGTAGTCCTCTGTTCCACTGTAGTCCTCTGTTCCACTGTAGTTCTCTGTTCCACTGTAGTTCTCTGTTCCACTGTAGTTCTCTGTTCCACTGTAGTTCTCTGTTCCACTGTAGTTCTCTGTTCCACTGTAGTTCTCTGTTCCACTGTAGTCCTCTGTTCCACTGTAGTTCTCTGTTCCACTGTAGTTCTCTGTTCCACTGTAGTTCTCTGTTCCACTGTAGTCTCTGTTCCACTGTAGTTCTCTGTTCCACTGTAGTTCTCTGTTCCACTCTGTTCCACTGTAGTCCTCTGTTCCACTGTAGTTCTCTGTTCCACTGTAGTTCTCTGTTCCACTGTAGTTCTCTGTTCCACTGTAGTTCTCTGTTCCACTGTAGTCCTCTGTTCCACTGTAGTTCTCTGTTCCACTGTAGTTCTCTGTTCCACTGTAGTTCTCTGTTCCACTGTAGTCCTCTGTTCCACTGTAGTTCTCTGTTCCACTGTAGTTCTCTGTTCCACTGTAGTTCTCTGTTCCACTGTAGTCCTCTGTTCCACTGTAGTCCTCTGTTCCACTGTAGTTCTCTGTTCCACTGTAGTTCTCTGTTCCACTGTAGTTCTCTGTTCCACTGTAGTCCTCTGTTCCACTGTAGTCCTCTGTTCCACTCTGTTCCACTGTAGTCCTCTGTTCCACTGTAGTCCTCTGTTCCACTGTAGTCCTCTGTTCCACTCTGTTCCACTGTAGTCTCTGTTCCACTGTAGTCCTCTGTTCCACTGTAGTCCTCTGTTCCACTCTGTTCCACTGTAGTTCCTCTGTTCCACTGTAGTCCTCTGTTCCACTGTAGTTCTCTGTTCCACTGTAGTTCTCTGTTCCACTGTAGTCCTCTGTTCCACTGTAGTCCTCTGTTCCACTGTAGTTCTCTGTTCCACTGTAGTCCTCTGTTCCACTGTAGTTCTCTGTTCCACTGTAGTTCTCTGTTCCACTGTAGTTCTCTGTTCCACTGTAGTTCTCTGTTCCACTGTAGTTCTCTGTTCCACTGTAGTTCTCTGTTCCACTGTAGTTCTGTTCCACTGTAGTTCACTCTGTTCCACTGTAGTTCTCTGTTCCACTGTAGTTCCACTCTGTTCCACTGTAGTTCTCTGTTCCACTGTAGTTCTCTGTTCCACTGTAGTTCTCTGTTCCCTGTAGTTCTCTGTTCCACTGTAGTTCTCTGTTCCACTGTAGTTCTCTGTTCCACTGTAGTCCTCTGTTCCACTGTAGTTCTCTGTTCCACTGTAGTACTCTGTTCCACTGTAATCTCTGTTCCACTGTAGTTCTCTGTTCCACTCTGTTCCACTGTAGTTCTCTGTTCCACTGTAGTTCTCTGTTCCACTGTAGTTCTCTGTTCCACTCTGTTCCACTGTAGTTCTCTGTTCCACTGTAGTCCTCTGTTCCACTGTAGTTCTCTGTTCCACTGTAGTTCTCTGTTCCACTGTAGTTCTCTGTTCCACTCTGTTCCACTGTAGTTCTCTGTTCCACTGTAGTTCTCTGTTCCACTGTAGTTCTCTGTTCCACTGTAGTTCTCTGTTCCACTGTAGTTCTCTGTTCCACTGTAGTCCTCTGTTCCACTCTGTTCCACTGTAGTCCTCTGTTCCACTGTAGTAGTCTCTGTTCCACTGTAGTCCTCTGTTCCACTGTAGTTCCTGTTCCACTGTAGTCCTCTGTTCCACTCTCTGTTCCACTGTCCAGTTCTCTGTTCCACTGTAGTCCTCTGTTCCACTGTAGTTCTCTGTTCCACTGTAGTTCTCTGTTCCACTCTGTTCCACTGTAGTCCTCTGTTCCACTGTAGTTCCTCTGTTCCACTGTAGTTCTCTGTTCCACTGTAGTCCTCTGTTCCACTGTAGTCTCTGTTCCACTGTAGTTCTCTGTTCCACTGTAGTCCTCTGTTCCACTGTAGTTCTCTGTTCCACTGTAGTTCTCTGTTCCACTCTGTTCCACTGTAGTTCTCTGTTCCACTGTAGTTCTCTGTTCCACTGTAGTTCTGTTCCACTGTAGTTCTCTGTTCCACTGTAGTTCTCTGTTCCACTGTAGTTCTCTGTTCCACTGTAGTTCTCTGTTCCACTGTAGTTCTCTGTTCCACTGTAGTTCTCTGTTCCACTGTAGTTCTCTGTTCCACTCTGTTCCACTGTAGTTCTCTGTTCCACTGTAGTTCTCTGTTCCACTGTAGTCCTCTGTTCCACTGTAGTTCTCTGTTCCACTGTAGTCCTCTGTTCCACTGTAGTTCTCTGTTCCACTGTAGTCCTCTGTTCCACTGTAGTCCTCTGTTCCACTGTAGTTCTCTGTTCCACTGTAGTTCTCTGTTCCACTGTAGTCCTCTGTTCCACTGTAATCTCTGTTCCACTGTAGTTCTCTGTTCCACTGTAGTTCTCTGTTCCACTGTAGTCCTCTGTTCCACTGTAGTTCTCTGTTCCACTGTAGTTCTCTGTTCCACTCTGTTCCACTGTAGTTCTCTGTTCCACTGTAGTTCCTCTGTTCCACTGTAGTCCTCTGTTCCACTGTAGTCCTCTGTTCTGTTCCACTGTAGTTCTCTGTTCCACTGTAGTCCTCTGTTCCACTGTAGTCCTCTGTTCCACTGTAGTTCTCTGTTCCACTGTAGTTCTCTGTTCCACTGCAGTACTCTGTTCCACTGTAGTTCTCTGTTCCACTGTAGTTCTCTGTTCCACTGTAGTTCTCTGTTCCACTGTAGTTCTCTGTTCCACTGTAGTTCTCTGTTCCACTGTAGTTCTCTGTTCCACTGTAGTTCTCTGTTCCACTGTAGTTCTCTGTTCCACTGTAGTTCTCTGTTCCACTGTAGTTCTCTGTTCCACTGTAGTTCTGTTCCACTAGTTCCACTGTAGTTCTCTGTTCCACTGTAGTCCTCTGTTCCACTGTAGTTCTCTGTTCCACTGTAGTTCTCTGTTCCACTGTAGTTCTCTGTTCCACTGTAGTTCTCTGTTCCACTGTAGTTCTCTGTTCCACTGTAGTTCTCTGTTCCACTGTAGTTCTCTGTTCCACTGTAGTTCTCTGTTCCACTGTAGTTCTCTGTTCCACTCTGTTCCACTCTGTTCCACTCTGTTCCACTGTAGTTCTCTGTTCCACTGTAGTTCTCTGTTCCACTGTAGTCCTCTGTTCCACTGTAGTTCTCTGTTCCACTGTAGTCCTCTGTTCCACTGTAGTCCTCTGTTCCACTCTGTTCCACTGTAGTTCTCTGTTCCACTGTAGTTCTCTGTTCCACTCTGTTCCACTGTAGTTCTCTGTTCCACTGTAGTTCTCTGTTCCACTGTAGTTCTCTGTTCCACTGTAGTTCTCTGTTCCACTGTAGTTCTCTGTTCCACTGTAGTCCTCTGTTCCACTGTAGTTCTCTGTTCCACTGTAGTCCTCTGTTCCACTGTAGTCCTCTGTTCCACTGTAGTTCTCTGTTCCACTGTAGTTCTCTGTTCCACTGTAGTTCTCTGTTCCACTCTGTTCCACTGTAATCCTGTTCCACTGTAGTTCTCTGTTCCACTCTGTTCCACTGTAGTTCTCTGTTCCACTCTGTTCCACTGTAATCCTGTTCCACTGTAGTTCTCTGTTCCACTGTAGTTCTCTGTTCCACTGTAGTCCTCTGTTCCACTGTAGTTCTCTGTTCCACTGTAGTTCTCTGTTCCACTGTAGTTCTCTGTTCCACTGTAGTTCTCTGTTCCACTGTAGTTCTCTGTTCCACTGTAGTTCTCTGTTCCACTGTAGTTCTCTGTTCCACTGTAATCTCTGTTCCACTGTAGTTCTCTGTTCCACTCTGTTCCACTGTAGTTCTCTGTTCCACTGTAGTTCTCTGTTCCACTGTAGTTCTCTGTTCCACTGTAGTTCTCTGTTCCACTGTAGTTCTCTGTTCCACTGTAGTTCTCTGTTCCACTGTAGTTCTCTGTTCCACTGTAGTTCTCTGTTCCACTGTAGTTCTCTGTTCCACTGTAGTTCTCTGTTCCACTGTAGTTCTCTGTTCCACTGTAATCTCTGTTCCACTGTAGTTCTCTGTTCCACTGTAGTTCTCTGTTCCACTGTAGTTCTCTGTTCCACTGTAGTTCTCTGTTCCACTGTAGTTCTCTGTTCCACTGTAGTTCTCTGTTCCACTGTAGTTCTCTGTTCCACTGTAGTCCTCTGTTCCACTGTAGTTCTCTGTTCCACTGTAGTTCTCTGTTCCACTGTAGTTCTCTGTTCCACTGTAGTTCTCTGTTCCACTGTAGTTCTCTGTTCCACTGTAGTCCTCTGTTCCACTGTAATCCTGTTCCACTGTAGTTCTCTGTTCCACTGTAGTTCTCTGTTCCACTGTAGTCCTCTGTTCCACTGTAGTTCTCTGTTCCACTGTAATCCTGTTCCACTGTAGTTCTCTGTTCCACTGTAGTTCTCTGTTCCACTGTAGTTCTCTGTTCCACTGTAGTTCTCTGTTCCACTGTAGTTCTCTGTTCCACTGTAGTTCTCTGTTCCACTGTAGTTCTCTGTTCCACTGTAATCTCTGTTCCACTGTAGTCCTCTGTTCCACTGTAGTTCTCTGTTCCACTGTAATCTCTGTTCCACTGTAGTTCTCTGTTCCACTGTAGTTCTCTGTTCCACTGTAGTTCTCTGTTCCACTGTAGTTCTCTGTTCCACTGTAGTTCTCTGTTCCACTGTAGTTCTCTGTTCCACTGTAGTTCTCTGTTCCACTGTCCAGTTCCTCTGTTCCAGTTCTCTGTTCCACTGTAATCTCTGTTCCACTGTAGTTCTCTGTTCCACTGTAGTTCTCTGTTCCACTGTAGTTCTCTGTTCCACTGTAGTTCTCTGTTCCACTGTAGTTCTCTGTTCCACTGTAGTTCTCTGTTCCACTGTTCTCTGTTACTGTAGTTCCTCTGTTCCACTGTAGTTCTCTGTTCCACTGTAGTTCTCTGTTCCACTGTAGTTCTCTGTTCCACTGTAGTTCTCTGTTCCACTGTAGTTCTCTGTTCCACTGTAGTTCTCTGTTCCACTCTGTTCCACTGTAGTTCTCTGTTCCACTGTAGTCCTCTGTTCCACTGTAGTTCTCTGTTCCACTGTAATCCTGTTCCACTGTAGTTCTCTGTTCCACTGTAGTCCTCTGTTCCACTGTAGTCCTCTGTTCCACTGTAGTTCTCTGTTCCACTGTAGTTCTCTGTTCCACTGTAGTTCTCTGTTCCACTGTAGTTCTCTGTTCCACTGTAGTTCTCTGTTCCACTGTAGTCCACTCTGTTCCACTGTAGTTCTCTGTTCCACTGTAGTTCTCTGTTCCACTGTAGTTCTCTGTTCCACTGTAGTCCTCTGTTCCACTGTAGTCCTCTGTTCCACTGTAGTTCTCTGTTCCACTGTAGTTCTCTGTTCCACTGTAGTTCTCTGTTCCACTGTAGTTCTCTGTTCCACTGTAGTTCTCTGTTCCACTGTAGTTCTCTGTTCCACTGTAGTTCTCTGTTCCACTGTAGTCCTCTGTTCCACTGTAGTTCTCTGTTCCACTGTAGTTCTCTGTTCCACTGTAGTTCTCTGTTCCACTGTAGTTCTCTGTTCCACTGTAGTTCTCTGTTCCACTCTGTTCCACTGTAGTTCTCTGTTCCACTGTAGTTCTCTGTTCCACTCTGTTCCACTGTAGTTCTCTGTTCCACTCTGTTCCACTGTAATCCTGTTCCACTGTAGTTCTCTGTTCCACTGTAGTTCTCTGTTCCACTGTAGTCCTCTGTTCCTCTGTAGTTCTCTGTTCCACTGTAGTTCTCTGTTCCACTGTAGTTCTCTGTTCCACTGTAGTTCTCTGTTCCACTGTAGTTCTCTGTTCCACTGTAGTTCTCTGTTCCACTTTAATCCTGTTCCACTGTAGTTCTCTGTTCCACTCTGTTCCACTGTAATCCTGTTCCACTGTAGTTCTCTGTTCCACTCTGTTCCACTGTAGTTCTCTGTTCCACTGTAATCCTGTTCCACTGTAATCATGTTCCACTGTAGTTCTCTGTTCCAATGTAGTTCTCTGTTCCACTGTAGTTCTCTGTTCCACTGTAGTTCTCTGTTCCACTGTAATCATGTTCCACTGTAGTTCTCTGTTCCACTGTAATCCTGTTCCACTGTAGTTCTCTGTTCCACTGTAGTTCTCTGTTCCACTGTAATCCTGTTCCACTGTAGTTCTCTGTTCCACTGTAATCCTGTTCCACTGTAGTTCTCTGTTCCACTGTAGTTCTCTGTTCCACTGTAGTTCTCTGTTCCACTGTAGTTCTCTGTTCCACTGTAGTCCTCTGTTCCACTGTAATCCTCTGTTCCACTGTAATCCTGTTCCACTGTAGTTCTCTGTTCCACTGTAGTTCTCTGTTCCACTGTAGTTCTCTGTTCCACTGTAGTTCTCTGTTCCACTGTAATCCTGTTCCACTGTAGTTCTCTGTTCCACTGTAGTTCTCTGTTCCACTGTAATCCTGTTCCACTGTA
Organism: Oncorhynchus keta; assembly: GCF_023373465.1. Taxonomy (NCBI): domain Eukaryota; kingdom Metazoa; phylum Chordata; class Actinopteri; order Salmoniformes; family Salmonidae; genus Oncorhynchus; species Oncorhynchus keta. Next base: position 190,322 of record NW_026290801.1, read on the forward strand.
GTTCTCTGTTCCACTGTAATCCTGTTCCACTGTAGTTCTCTGTTCCACTGTAGTTCTCTGTTCCACTGTAATCTGTTCCACTGTAGTCCTCTGTTCCACTGTAGTTCTCTGTTCCACTGTAATCCTGTTCCACTGTAGTTCTCTGTTCCACTGTAGTTCTCTGTTCCACTGTAATCATGTTCCACTGTAGTTCTCTGTTCCACTGTAGTTCTCTGTTCCACTGTAATCATGTTCCACTGTAGTTCTCTGTTCCACTGTAGTTCTCTGTTCCACTGTAATCATGTTCCACTGTAGTTCTCTGTTCCACTGTAGTCCTCTGTTCCACTGTAGTTCTCTGTTCCACTGTAGTTCTCTGTTCCACTGTAGTTCTCTGTTCCACTGTAGTTCTCTGTTCCACTGTAATCATGTTCCACTGTAGTCCTCTGTTCCACTGTAATCCTGATCCACTGTAGTTCTCTGTTCCACTGTAGTCCTCTGTTCCACTGTAATCCTGATCCACTGTAGTTCTCTGTTCCACTGTAATCCTGTTCCACTGTAGTTCTCTGTTCCACTGTAATCCTGTTCCACTGTAGTCCTCTGTTCCACTGTAGTTCTCTGTTCCACTGTAATCCTGTTCCACTGTAGTTCTCTGTTCCACTGTAGTCCTCTGTTCCACTGTAGTTCTCTGTTCCACTGTAATCCTGTTCCACTGTAGTTCTCTGTTCCACTGTAGTTCTCTGTTCCACTGTAGTTCTCTGTTCCACTGTAGTTCTCTGTTCCACTGTAGTTCTCTGTTCCACTGTAGTTCTCTGTTCCACTGTAGTTCTCTGTTCCACTGTAGTTCTCTGTTCCACTGTAGTTCTCTGTTCCACTGTAGTTCTCTGTTCCACTGTAGTTCTCTGTTCCACTGTAGTTCTCTGTTCCACTGTAGTTCTCTGTTCCACTGTAGTTCTCTGTTCCACTGTAATCCTGTTCCACTGTAGTTCTCTGTTCCACTGTAGTTCTCTGTTCCACTGTAGTCCTCTGTTCCACTGTAATCCTGTTCCACTGTAGTTCTCTGTTCCACTGTAATCCTCTGTTCCACTGTAATCCTGTTCCACTGTAGTACTCTGTTCCACTGTAGTTCTCTGTTCCACTGTAGTCCTCTGTTCCACTGTAATCCTGTTCCACTGTAGTTCTCTGTTCCACTGTAGTTCTCTGTTCCACTGTAGTCCTCTGTTCCACTGTAATCCTGATCCACTGTAGTTCTCTGTTCCACTGTAATCCTCTGTTCCACTGTAATCCTGTTCCACTGTAGTCCTCTGTTCCACTGTAATCCTGTTCCACTGTAGTCCTCTGTTCCACTGTAGTCCTCTGTTCCACTGTAATCCTCTGTTCCACTCTAGTTCTCTGTTCCACTGTAGTCCTCTGTTCCACTGTAGTTCTCTGTTCCACTGTAATCCTGATCCACTGTAGTTCTCTGTTCCACTGTAATCCTCTGTTCCACTGTAGTCCTCTGTTCCACTGTAATCCTGTTCCACTGTAGTCCTCTGTTCCACTGTAGTCCTCTGTTCCACTGTAATCCTCTGTTCCACTCTAGTTCTCTGTTCCACTGTAGTCCTCTGTTCCACTGTAGTTCTCTGTTCCACTGTAATCCTGATCCACTGTAGTTTTCTGTTCCACTCTGTTCCACTGTAGTTCTCTGTTCCACTGTAGTTCTCTGTTCCACTGTAGTACTCTGTTCCACTGTAGTTCTCTGTTCCACTGTAGTTCTCTGTTCCACTGTAGTCCTCTGTTCCACTGTAGTCCTCTGTTCCACTGTAATCCTGTTCCACTGTAGTCCTCTGTTCCACTGTAGTCCTCTGTTCCACTGTAATCCTCTGTTCCACTGTAGTTCTCTGTTCCACTGTAGTCCTCTGTTCCACTGTAGTCCTCTGTTCCACTGTAATCCTGTTCCACTGTAGTTCTCTGTTCCACTGTAGTCCTCTGTTCCACTGTAGTTCTCTGTTCCACTGTAGTTCTCTGTTCCACTGTAGTCCTCTGTTCCACTGTAGTTCTCTGTTCCACTGTAATCCTGATCCACTGTAGTTCTCTGTTCCACTGTAGTCCTCTGTTCCACTGTAGTCCTCTGTTCCACTGTAATCCTGTTCCACTGTAGTTCTCTGTTCCACTGTAGTCCTCTGTTCCACTGTAGTTCTCTGTTCCACTGTAGTTCTCTGTTCCACTCTGTTCCACTGTAGTTCTCTGTTCCACTGTAGTTATCTGTTCCACTCTGTTCCACTGTAGTTCTCTGTTCCACTGTAGTCCTCTGTTCCACTGTAGTCCTCTGTTCCACTGTAGTCCTCTGTTCCACTGTAGTCCTCTGTTCCACTGTAGTTCTCTGTTCCACTGTAGTTCTCTGTTCCACTGTAGTTCTCTGTTCCACTGTAGTACTCTGTTCCACTGTAATCCTGTTCCACTGTAGTTCTCTGTTCCACTGTAGTCCTGTTCCACTGTAATCCTGATCCACTGTAGTTCTCTGTTCTCTGAATGGCAGTGGGCCAAGACAGTCCATCTTGTAGACGCTGGACATATTTGATGGTCAGGTCGATAACCACAGCCGTTTATGAACCAATCAGCAGACCCGTCTTTCAGCAACCACATCTATGTGGTCAGACAGCCTCAGACAGCATCACTGACCCCTATTGGCTTCCACTGTGTGTCTCTCTACTGTCTTTCTGTCTGTCTGAAGCAGGATTTCAACAGAGAAGACCTTTCTGGAAACATTACAATGAGGACAGGGACAGGGGAGGGTGGGAGGAGGCAGAAGGATGTTGGTCACGTCAGGAGATGGATGATTCTGAGGTTTCTGCATGGTTGGATGAGTCATTATAATGGGCTGGATGAGTCATTATAATGGGTTGGATGAGTCATTATAAAGGGTTGGATGAGTCATTATAAAGGGTTGGATGAGTCATTATAAAGGGTTGGATGAGTCATTATAAAGGGTTGGATGAGTCATTATAAAGGGTTGGATGAGTCAGTATAAAGGGTTGGATGAGTCAGTATAAAGGGTTGGATGAGTCATTATAAAGGGTTGGATGAGTCATTATAAAGGGCTGGATGAGTCATTATAAAGGGTTGGATGAGTCATTATAAAGGGTTGGATGAGTCATTATAAAGGGTTGGATGAGTCATTATGAAGGGTTGGATGAGTCATTATAAAGGGTTGGATGAGTCATTATAAAGGGTTGGATGAGTCATTATAAAGGGTTGGATGAGTCATTATAAAGGGTTGGATGAGTCATTATAAAGGGTTGGATGAGTCATTATAAAGGGTTGGATGAGTCAGTATAAAGGGTTGGATGAGTCATTATAAAGGGTTGGATGAGTCATTATAAAGGGTTGGATGAGTCATTATAAAGGGCTGGATGAGTCATTATAAAGGGTTGGATGAGTCATTATAAAGGGTTGGATGAGTCATTATAAAGGGTTGGATGAGTCATTATAAAGGGTTGGATGAGTAAAGGGTTATAAAGGGTTGGATGAGTCATTATAAAGGGCTGATGAGTCATTATAAAGGGTTGGATGAGTCATTATAAAGGGTTGGATGAGTCATTATAAAGAGTTGGATGAGTCATTATAAAGGGTTGGATGAGTCATTATAAAGGGTTGGATGAGTCATTATAAAGGGTTGGATGAGTCAGTATAAAGGGCTGGATGAGTCATTATAAAGGGTTGGATGAGTCATTATAAAGGGTTGGATGAGGTATAAAGGGTTGGATGAGTCATTATAAAAGGTTGGATGAGTCATTATAAAGGGTTGGATGAGTCATTATAAAGGGGATGAGTCAGTATAAAGGGTTGGATGAGTCATTATAAAGGGTTGGATGAGTCATTATAAAGGGTTGGATGAGTCATTATAAAGGGTTGGATGAGTCATTATAAAGGGTTGTGGATGAGTCATTATAAAGGGTTGGATGAGTCATTATAAAAGGTTGGATGAGTCATTATAAAGGGTTGGATGAGTCAGTATAAAGGGTTGGATGAGTCATTATAAAGGGTTGGATGAGTCATTATAAAGGGTTGGATGAGTCATTATAAAGGGTTGGATGAGTCATTATAAAAGGTTGGATGAGTCATTATAAAGGGTTGAGGATGAGTCAGTATAAAGGGTTGGATGAGTCATTATAAAGGGTTGGATGAGTCATTATAAAGGGTTGGATGAGTCATTATAAAGGGTTGGATGAGTCATTATAAAGGGTTGGATGAGTCATTATAAAGGGTTGGATGAGTCATTATAAAGGGCTGGATGAGTCATTATAAAGGGTTGGATGAGTCAGTATAAAGGGCTGGATGAGTCATTATAAAGGGTTGGATGAGTCATTATAAAGGACTGGATGAGTCATTATAAAGGGTTGGATGAGTCATTATAAAGGGTTGGATGAGTCATTATAAAGGGTTGGATGAGTCATATAAAGGGTTGGATGAGTCATTATAAAAGGCTGGATGAGTCATTATAAAGGGCTGGATGAGTCATTATAAAGGGCTGGATGAGTCATATATATATTATTGTCTGAAATGATTATTCTTGAACTTGATTCTTCCTGTTTATTAATTTATGGGAAGACGAAGCCTTTGACGAGTTCATCTGTTCAATGTGAAATCAAGACATCTGCAAAACGCTGTTGCTAGGTAGATTCTGAGGTTTCTGATTGGATGAATCATTAGTAAAGCTGATCTTCATGAGGAAACTCTCCCAGTTTCTCTTCCTGTGGTTTTAATTGATAGACGTGTCCACGATGGGTTCATGACTTCCTGTTTCTCTTCCTGTGGTTGTAATTGATAGACGTGTCCACGATGGGTTCATGACTTCCTGTTTCTCTTCCTGTGGTTGTAATTGATAGACGTGTCCACGATGGGTTCATGACTTCCTGTTTCTCTTCCTGTGGTTGTAATTGATAGACGTGTCCACGATGGGTTCATGACTTCCTGTTTCTCTTCCTGTGGTTTTAATTGATAGACGTGTCCACGATGGGTTCATGACTTCCTGTTTCTCTTCCTGTGGTTGTAATTGATAGACGTGTCCACGATGGGTTCATGACTTCCTGTTTCTCTTCCTGTGGTTGTAATTGATAGACGTGTCCACGATGGGTTCATGACTTCCTGTTTCTCTTCCTGTGGTTGTAATTGATAGACGTGTCCACGATGGGTTCATGACTTCCTGTTTCTCTTCCTGTGGTTGTAATTGATAGACGTGTCCACGATGGGTTCATGACTTCCTGTTTCTCTTCCTGTGGTTTTAATTGATAGACGTGTCCACGATGGGTTCATGACTTCCTGTTTCTCTTCCTGTGGTTTTAATTGATAGACGTGTCCACGATGGGTTCATGACTTCCTGTTTCTCTTCCTGTGGTTGTAATTGATAGACGTGTCCACGATGGGTTCATGACTTCCTGTTTCTCTTCCTGTGGTTGTAATGAAGCAATTCCACTGATGGGTTCATGGCTTCCTGTTTATCTTCCTGGTTTACACTTGATAGACGTGTCCCTTATCTGGGTTCATTTGACTCCCTGTTTCTCTTCCTTATGTGGTCATTTACACTCACTGATAGACGTTTCCCTTATGGGTTCATGACACTCACTGTTTCTCTTCCTGTGGTTGTAACTGTATATAGACGTTTCCACGATCTTATCATTTACTTCCTGTTTCTCTTCCTTATCTTGGTTTTAATTGTATATAGACGTTTCCCCATCGATCATTTCATGACTTCCTGTTTCTCTTCCTGTGGTTTTAATTGATAGACGTGCCACGTTTCCCTTATCTTACCTCATTTATGGGTTTACCTCTTATTTAACTGTATATAGAAGTTTCACCTTATCTTACCTCTTTGTATATAACGCATTCCATACTGATAGATTTATCCCTTATCTTACCTCAATACTGTATTAGACCTCCCTTATCTTACCTCATTTACACTCACTGTATATAGACGTTTCCCTTATCTTACCTCATTTACACTCACTGTATATAGACGTTTCCCTTATCTTACCTCATTTACACTCACTGTATATAGACGTTTCCCTTATCTTACCTCATTTACACTCACTGTATATAGACGTTTCCCTTATCTTACCTCATTTACACTCACTGTATATAGACGTTTCCCTTATCTTACCTCATTTACACTCACTGTATATAGACGTTTCCCTTATCTTACCTCATTTACTGTATATAGACGTTTCCCTTATCTTACCTCATTTACACTCACTGTATATAGACGTTCCCCTTATCTTACCTCAATTACTGTATATTGACGTTTCCCTTATCTTACCTCATTTACACTCACTGTATATAGACGTTTCCCTTATCTTACCTCATTTACACTCACTGTATATAGATGTTTCCCTTATCTTACCTCATTTACACTCACTGTATATAGACGTTTCCCTTATCTTACCTCATTTACACTCACTGTATATAGACGTTTCCCTTATCTTACCTCATTTACTGTATATAGACGTTTCCCTTATCTTACCTCATTTACACTCACTGTATATAGACGTTTCCCTTATCTTACCTCATTTACTGTATATAGACGTTTCCCTTATCTTACCTCATTTACTGTATATAGACGTTTCCCTTATCTTACCTCATTTACACTCACTGTATATAGACGTTTCCCTTATCTTACCTCATTTACACTCACTGTATATAGACGTTTCCCTTATCTTACCTCATTTACACTCACTGTATATAGACGTTTCCCTTATCTTACCTCATTTACTGTATATAGACGTTTCCCTTATCTTACCTCATTTACACTCACTGTATATAGACGTTTCCCTTATCTTACCTCATTTACTGTATATAGACGTTTCCCTTATCTTACCTCATTTACACTCACTGTATATAGACGTTTCCCTTATCTTACCTCATTTACACTCACTGTATATAGACGTTTCCCTTATCTTACCTCATTTACACTCACTGTATATAGACGTTTCCCTTATCTTACCTCATTTACACTCACTGTATATAGACGTTTCCCTTATCTTACCTCATTTACTGTATATAGACGTTTCCCTTTTCTTACCTCATTTACACTCACTGTATATAGATGTTTCCCTTATCTTACCTCATTTACACTCACTGTATATAGACGTTTCCCTTATCTTACCTCATTTACACTCACTGTATATAGATGTTTCCCTTATCTTACCTCATTTACACTCACTGTATATAGACGTTTCCCTTATCTTACCTCATTTACACTCACTGTATATAGACGTTTCCCTTATCTTACCTCATTTACACTCACTGTATATAGACATTTACATTTAAGTCATTTAGCAGACGCTCTTATCCAGAGCGACTTACAAATTGGTGCATACACCTTATGACATCCAGTGGAACAGCCACTTTACAATAGTGCATCTAAATCTTTTTAGGGGGGTGAGAAGGATTACTTACCCTATCCTAGGTATTCCTTGAAGAGGTGGGGTTTCAGGTGTCTCCGGAAGGTGGTGATTGACTCCGCTGTCCTGGCGTCGTGAGGGAGTTTGTTCCACCATTGGGGGGCCAGAGCAGCAAACAGTTTTGACTGGGCTGAGCGGGAACTGTACTTCCTCAGTGGTAGGGAGGCGAGCAGGCCAGAGGTGGATGAACGCAGTGCCCTTGTTTGGGTGTAGGGCCTGATCAGAGCCTGGAGGTACTGAGGTGCCGTTCCCCTCACAGCTCCGTAGGCAAGCATCATGGTCTTGTAGCGGATGCGAGCTTCAACTGGAAGCCAGTGGAGAGAGCGGAGGAGTGGAGTGACGTGAGAGAACTTGGGAAGGTTGAACACCAGACGGGCTGCGGCGTTCTGGATGAGTTGTAGGGGTTTAATGGCACAGGCAGGGAGCCCAGCCAACAGCGAGTTGCAGTAATCAAGACGGGAGATGACAAGTGCCTGGATTAGGACCTGCGCCGCTTCCTGTGTGAGGCAGGGTCGTACTCTGCGGATGTTGTAGAGCATGAACCTACAGGAACGGGACACCGCCTTGATGTTAGTTGAGATCGACAGGGTGTTGTCCAGGATCACGCCAAGGTTCTTAGCGCTCTGGGAGGAGGACACAATGGAGTTGTCAACCGTGATGGCGAGATCATGGAACGGGCAGTCCTTCCCCGGGAGGAAGAGGAGCTCCGTCTTGCTGAGGTTCAGCTTGAGGTGGTGATCCATCATCCACACTGATATGTCTGCCAGACATGCAGAGATGCGATTCGCCACCTGGTCATCAGAAGGGGGAAAGGAGAAGATTAATTGTGTGTCGTCTGCATAGCAATGATAGGAGAGACCATGTGAGGTTATGACAGAGCCAAGTGACTTGGTGTATAGCGAGAATAAGAGAGGGCCTAGAACAGAGCCCTGGGGGACACCAGTGGTGAGAGCGCGTGGTGAGGAGACAGATTCTCGCCACGCCACCTGGTAGGAGCGACCTGTCAGGTAGGACGCAATCCAAGTGTGGGCCGCGCCGGAGATGCCCAACTCGGAGAGGGTGGAGAGGAGGATCTGATGGTTCACAGTATCGAAGGCAGCCGATAGGTCTAGAAGGATGAGAGCAGAGGAGAGAGAGTTAGCTTTAGCAGTGCGGAGCGCCTCCGTGATACAGAGAAGAGCAGTCTCAGTTGAATGACTAGTCTTGAAACCTGACTGATTTGGATCAAGAAGGTCATTCTGAGAGAGATAGCGGTAGAGCTGGCCAAGGACGGCACGCTCAAGAGTTTTGGAGAGAAAAGAGAGAAGGGATACTGGTCTGTAGTTGTTGACATCGGAGGGATCGAGTGTAGGTTTTTTCAGAAGGGGTGCAACTCTCGCTCTCTTGAAGACGGAAGGGACGTAGCCAGCGGTCAGGGATGAGTTGATGAGCGAGGTGAGGTAAGGGAGAAGGTCTCCGGAAATGGTCTGGAGAAGAGAGGAGGGGATAGGGTCAAGCGGGCAGGTTGTTGGGCGGCCGGCCGTCACAAGACGCGAGATTTCATCTGGAGAGAGAGGGGAGAAAGAGGTCAGAGCATAGGGTAGGGCAGTGTGAGCAGAACCAGCGGTGTCGTTTGACTTAGCAAACGAGGATCGGATGTCGTCGACCTTCTTTTCAAAATGGTTGACGAAGTCATCTGCAGAGAGGGAGGAGGGGGGGGGGGATTCAGGAGGGAGGAGAAGGTGGCAAAGAGCTTCCTAGGGTTAGAGGCAGATGCTTGGAATTTAGAATGGTAGAAAGTGGTTTAGCAGCAGAGACAGAGGAGGAAAATGTAGAGAGGAGGGAGTGAAAGGATGCCAGGTCCGCAGGGAGGCGAGTTTTCCTCCATTTCCGCTCGGCTGCCCGGAGCCCTGTTCTGTGAGCTCGCAATGAGTCGTCGAGCCACGGAGCGGGAGGGGAGGACCGAGCCGGCCTGGAGGATAGGGGACATAGAGAGTCAAAGGATGCAGAAAGGGAGGAGAGGAGGGTTGAGGAGGCAGAATCAGGAGATAGGTTGGAGAAAGTTTGAGCAGAGGGAAGAGATGATAGGATGGAAGAGGAGAGAGTAGCGGGGGAGAGAGAGCGAAGGTTGGGACGGCGCGATACCATCCGAGTAGGGGCAGTGTGGGAAGTGTTGGATGAGAGCGAGAGGGAAAAGGATACAAGGTAGTGGTCGGAGACTTGGAGGGGAGTTGCAATGAGGTTAGTGGAAGAACAGCATCTAGTAAAGATGAGGTCAAGCGTATTGCCTGCCTTGTGAGTAGGGGGAAGGTGAGAGGGTGAGGTCAAAAGAGGAGAGGAGTGGAAAGAAGGAGGCAGAGAGGAATGAGTCAAAGGTAGACGTGGGGAGGTTAAAGTCGCCCAGAACTGTGAGAGGTGAGCCGTCCTCAGGAAAGGAGCTTATCAAGGCATCAAGCTCATTGATGAACTCTCCAAGGGAACCTGGAGGGCGATAAATGATAAGGATGTTAAGCTTGAAAGGGCTGGTAACTGTGACAGCATGGAATTCAAAGGAGGCGATAGACAGATGGGTAAGGGGAGAAAGAGAGAAAGACCACTTGGGAGAGATGAGGATCCCGGTGCCACCACCCCGCTGACCAGAAGCTCTCGGGTATGCGAGAACACGTGGGCGGACGAGGAGAGAGCAGTAGGAGTAGCAGTGTTATCTGTGGTGATCCATGTTTCCGTCAGTGCCAAGAAGTCGAGGGACTGGAGGGAGGCATAGGCTGAGATGAACTCTGCCTTGTTGGCCGCAGATCGGCAGTTCCAGAGGCTACCGGAGACCTGGAACTCCACGTGGGTCGTACGCGCTGGGACCACCAGATTAGGTGGCCGCGGCCACGCGGTGTGGAGCGTTTGTATGGTCTGTGCAGAGAGGAGAGAACAGGGATAGACAGACACATAGTTGACAGGCTACAGAAGGTCCTTCTGGCTCAGTTGGTAGAGCATGGCGCTTGTAACGCCAGGGTAGTGGGTTCAGACCACAGGAATGTATGCACACATGACTGTAACATAAAAGTCTGCTAAATGGCATATATATTATTATTATTATTATTATTATGGCATATATTATAAGAGGCTACGCTAATGCAAGGGGATTGGAATGACAAGTGGACTACACGTCTCGAATGTTCAGAAAGTTAAGCTTACGTAGCAAGAATCTTATTGACTAAAAATGATTAAAATGATACAGTATTGCTGAAGTAGGCTAGCTGGCAGTAGCTGCGTTGTTGACACTACACTAATCAAGTCGTTCCGTTGAGTGTAATAGTTTCTACAGTGCTACTATTCGGGGGCTAGCTGGCTAGCTAGCAGTGTTGTTTACGTTACGTTGCGTTAAAAGAACGACAATAGCTGGCTAGCTAACCTAGGAAATCGCTCTAGACTACACAATTATCTTTGAAACAAAGACGGCTATGTAGCTAGCTATGTAGCTAGCTACGATCAAACAAATCAAACCGTTGTACTGTAATGAAATGAAATGAAAATGTGATACTACCTGACCGTTTCCCTCATCTTACCTCATTTACACTCACTGTATATAGACGTTTCCCTTATCTTACCTCATTTACACTCACTGTATATAGACGTTTCCCTTATCTTACCTCATTTACACTCACTGTATATAGACGTTTCCCTTATCTTACCTCATTTACTGTATATAGACGTTTCCCTTATCTTACCTCATTTACACTCACTGTATATAGACGTTTCCCTTATCTTACCTCATTTACACTCACTGTATATCGACGTTTCCCTTATCTTACCTCATTTACACTCACTGTATATAGACGTTTCCCTTATCTTACCTCATTTACACTCACTGTATATAGACGTTTCCCTTATCTTACCTCATTTACTGTATATAGACGTTTCCTTTATCTTACCTCATTTACTGTATATAGACGTTTCCCTTATCTTACCTCATTTACTGTATATAGACGTTTCCTTTATCTTACCTCATTTACTGTATATAGACGTTTCCCTTATCTTACCTCATTTACTGTATATAGACGTTTCCCTTATCTTACCTCATTTACTGTATATAGACGTTTCCCTTATCTTACCTCATTTACTGTATATAGACGTTTCCCTTATCTTACCTCATTTACTGTATATAGACGTTTCCCTTATCTTACCTCATTTACTGTATATAGACGTTTCCCTTATCTTACCTCATTTACTGTATATAGACGTTTCCCTTATCTTACCTCATTTACTGTATATAGACGTTTCCCTTATCTTACCTCATTTACTGTATATAGACATTTCCCTTATCTTACCTCATTTACTGTATATCGACGTTTCCCTTATCTTACCTCATTTACACTCACTGTATATGGACGTTTCCCTTATCTTACCTCATTTACACTCACTGTATATAGACGTTTCCCTTATCTTACCTCATTTACACTCACTGTATATAGACGTTTCCCTTATCTTACCTCATTTACACTCACTGTATATAGACGTTTCCCTTATCTTACCTCATTTACACTCACTGTATATAGACGTTTCCCTCATCTTACCTCATTTACACTCACTGTATATAGACGTTTCCCTTATCTTACCTCATTTACACTCACTGTATATAGACGTTTCCCTTATCTTACCTCATTTACACTCACTGTATATAGACGTTTCCCTTATCTTACCTCATTTACTGTATATAGACGTTTCCCTTATCTTACCTCATTTACACTCACTGTATATAGACGTTTCCCTCATCTTACCTCATTTACACTCACTGTATATAGACGTTTCCCTCATCTTACCTCATTTACACTCACTGTATATAGACGTTTCCCTTATCTTACCTCATTTACACTCACTGTATATAGACGTTTCCCTTATCTTACCTCATTTACTGTATATAGACGTTTTTTTTTGTTTTTTTTCTACTGTATTATTGACTGTATGTTTGTTTATTCCATGTGTAACTCTGTGTTGTTGTTGTGTGTCGTACTGCTTTGCTTTATCTTGGTCAGGGTCACAGTTGCAAAATGAGAACTTGTTCTCAACTATAGCCTGCCTGTCACGTTCGTTATAATAACTGGACCAAAGCGCAGCGTGATCTGGGTTCCACATCCTTTTTATTTGTAGGTGAAACTCACAGCAAAACAAGAACAATAAATCTCAAACGAAACGTGAAGATAAACAACTAGTCCTAACAGGCAACTATACAAGATCCCACAAAGCATAAAGGGGAAATGGCTGCCTTAAAAAATGATCCCCAATCCGAGACAACGATAAACAGCTGCCTCTGATTGGGAACCGTACCTGGCCAACATAGAACCATAATCACCCCGATGACCCACACTAGTGACACCCCGACCTAACCAACATAGAGAATAAAAAGCTCTCTATGGTCAGGGCGTGACACTACCTGGTTAAATAAAGGTGAAATAAATCATAAATATAGTGCAAGCTACTTCCTGTACCTTACAGACAGCATCCATTACTTGAAGTTAGATGATGAACCTAAAGTGTGATGTTTTAACCATAAGTACATAACCTGGTGGTAGCGTGGTTCTGCATATTAGCAGGCTGAATATGGTTCAGAGAGGAAGCTTTGCTGCCACTGAGTAGATCTGATTACATGTGACATGTAGGTAATGGCCTCTCAAATCATTTTCACCCAGCCAATTAGCCTCTTAGAGCTCAATGTATTATCACGTTGAGGATACTAACCCGTGTCTCTGTTATCACAGACACCCTGTTCCTCTGGGCTAGGATGCTAACCCCTGTCTCTGTTATCACAGACACCCTGTTCCTCTGGGCTAGGATGCTAACCCTGTTCCTCTGGGCTAGGATGCTAACCCTGTTCCTCTGGGCTACGATTCTAACCCTGTTCCTCTGGGCTAGGATGCTAACCCTGTTCCTCTGGGCTAGGATGCTAACCCCTGTCTCTGTTATCACAGACACCCTGTTCCTCTGGGCTAGGATGCTAACCCCTGTCTCTGTTATCACAGACACCCTGTTCCTCTGGGCTAGGATGCTAACCCCTGTCTCTGTTATCACAGACACCCTGTTCCTCTGGGCTAGGATGCTAACCCCTGTCTCTGTTATCACAGACACCCTGTTCCTCTGGGCTAGGATGCTAACCCCTGTCTCTGTTATCACAGACACCCTGTTCCTCTGGGCTAGGATGCTAACCCTGTTCCTCTGGGCTAGGATGCTAACCCTGTTCCTCTGGGCTAGGATGCTAACTCCTGTCTCTGTTATCACAGACACCCTGTTCCTCTGGGCTAGGATGCTAACTACTGTCTCTGTTATCACAGACACCTAGTTCCTCTGGGCTAGGATGCTAACTACTGTCTCTGTTATCACAGTCACCCTGTTCCTCTGGGCTAGGATGCTAACCCTGTTCCTCTGGGCAAGGATGATAACCCTGTTCCTCTGAGCTAGGATGATAACCCTGTTCCTCAGGGCTAGGATGCTAACTCTGTTCCTCTGGGCTAGGATGCTAACCCTGTTCCTCTGGGCTAGGATGCTAACTACTGTCTCTGTTATCACAGACACCTAATTCCTCTGGGCTAGGATGCTAACTACTGTCTCTGTTATCACAGACACCTTGTTCCTCTGGGCTAGGATGCTAACTACTGTCTCTGTTATCACAGTCACCCTGTTCCTCTGGGCTACAATGCTAACCCTGTTCCTCTGGGCTAGGATGCTAACTCTGTTCCTCTGGGCTAGGATGATAACCCTGTTCCTCTGGGCTAGGATGCTAACCCTGTTCCTCTGGGCTAGGATGATAACCCTGTTCCGCTGAGCTAGGATGATAACCCTGTTCCTCTGGGCTAGGATGCTAACCCTGTTCCTCTGGGCTAGGATGATAACCCTGTTCCTCTGGGCTAGGATGCTAACCCTGTTCCTCTGGGCTAGGATGATAACCCTGTTCCTCTGAGCTAGGATGATAACTCCTGTCTCTGTTATCACAGACACCCTGTTCCTCTGGGCTAGGATGCTAACTACTGTCTCTGTTATCACAGACACCCAGTTCCTCTGGGCTAGGATGCTAACTCCTGTCTCTGTTATCACAGACAGACACCCCGTTCCTCTGGGCTAGGATGCTAACTTCTTATTAACATGTGTATTAATAGTTGATGAGGATGCTAACCTTGTTCCCCTGGGCTAGAGGAAGTTATGGCTGTTTTAATGGGTTATGTGGCTGTATTAATAGTTGATGAGGATGCTAACCCCGTTCCTCTGGGACAGAGGAGGTTCTGAGCGCCTGTCATTTAGGTATCTAGTTGAGGCTAATCAGGGTCTTGGTCCTTTATTTAACCAGCTAGACCCAGGTAGCTAGTTGAGGCTAATCAGGGTCTTTATTTAACCAGCTAGTCCCAGGTAGCTAGTTGAGTCTAATCAGGGTCTTGGTCCTTGATTTAACCAGCTAGTCCCAGGTAGCTAGTTGAGGCTAATCAGGGTCTTGGACCTTTAACTAGCTAGTCCCAGGTAGCTAGGTGAGGCTAATCAGGGTCTTTATTTAACCAGCTAGTCCCAGGTAGCTAGGTGAGGCTAATCAGGGTCTTTATTTAACTAGCTAGTCCCAGGTAGCTAGGTGAGGCTAATCAGGGTCTTGCACCTTTAACTAGCTAGTCCCAGGTAGCTAGGTGAGGCTAATCAGGGTCTTGGAGCAGAGAGCTGTGACTCTAAAGTTGATCCTGTCTATTTTAGAACCACTGCCGTGTTCTCACTCTCGGTCTCTGTCTCTCTGTCTCCCTCTCTGTCTCTCTCTCTCTCTCTCTCTCTCTCTCTCTCTCTGTCTCCCTTTCTCTCTCTGTCTTCCTCTCTCTCTCTCTCTCTCTCTCTCTCTCTCTCTCTCTCTCTCTCTCTCTCTCTCTCTCTCTCTCTCTCTCTCTCCTCTCTCTCTCTCTCTCTCTCTGTCTCCCTTTCTCTCTCTCTCTCTGTCTCTCTCTCTCTCTGTCTCTCTCTCTCTTTGTCTCCCTCTCTCTGTCTTCCTCCCTCTCTCTCTCTCTCTCTTTCTCTCTCTGTCTCCCTTTCTCTCTCTGCCTCTCTCTCTCTCTCTCTCTCTCTCTCTCCCTCTCTCTCTCTCTCTCTCTCTCTCTCTCTCTCTCCCTCTCTCTCTCTCTCTCTCTCTCTCTCTCTGTCTCTCTCTGTCTCTCTCTCTCTGTCTTTCTGTCTCTCTGTCTCTCTTTCTCTCTCTCTCTCTCTGTCTGTCTTTCTGTCTCTGTCTCCCTTTCTCTTTTTCTGTCTTTCTGTCTTTCTGTCTCTCTCTCTCTCTCTCTCTCTCTCTCTCTCTCTCTCTCTCTCTCTCTCTCTCTCTCTCTCTCTCTCTCTCTCTCTCAATTCAATAATGGCTTTATTGGCATGGGAAACATGTGTTAACATTGCCAAAGCAAGTGAGGTAGACAACATACAAAGTGAAATATATAAAAAGTGAATATATAAAGTGAAAAACAACAAAAATTAACAGTAAACATTACACATACAACAGTTTCAAAACAGTAAAGACATTACAAATGTCATATTATATATATATATAGATATATATATATACACAATGTACAAATAATTAAAGGACACAAGATAAAATAAATAAGCATAAATATGGGTTGTATTTACAATGGTGTTTGTTCTTCACTGGTTGCCCTTTTCTCGTGGCAACAGGTCACAAATCTTGCTGCTGTGATGGCACACTGTGGTATTTCACCCAGTAGATATGGGAGTTTTTCAAAATTGGATATGTTTTCGAATTCTTTGTGGATCTGTGTGATCTGGGGGAAATATGTCTCTCTAATATGGTCATACATTGGGCAGGAGGTTAGGAAGTGCAGCTCAGTTTCCACCTCATTTTGTGGGCAGTGAGCACATAGCCTGTCTTCTCTTGAGAGCCATGTCTGCCTACGGCGGCCTTTCTCAATAGCAAGGCTATGCTCACTGAGTCTGTACATAGTCAAAGCTTTCCTTAATTTTGGGTCAGTCACAGTGGTCAGGTATTCTGCCGCTGTGTACTCTCTGTGTAGGGCCAAATAGCATTCTAGTTTGCTCTGTTTTTTTGTTAATTCTTTCCAATGTGTTAAGTAATTTTCTTTTTGTTTTCTCATGATTTGGTTGGGTTTAATTGTGCTGTTGTCCTGGGGCTCTGTAGGGTGTGTTTGTGTTTGTGAACAGAGCCCCAGGACCAGCTTGCTTAGGGGACTCTTCTCCAGGTTCATCTCTCTGTTTGTGATGGCTTTGTTATGGAAGGTTTGTGAATCGCTTCCTTTTAGGTGGTTGTAGAATTTAATGGCTCTTTTCTGGATTTTGATAATTAGTGGGTATCGGCCTAATTCTGCTCTGCATGCATTATTTGGTGTTTTACGTTGTACACGGAGGATATTTTTGCAGAATTCTGCGTGCAGAGTCTCAATTTGGTGTTTGTCCCATTTTGTGAAGTCTTGGTTGGTGAGCGGACCCCAGACCTCACAACCATAAAGGGCAATGGGCTCTATGACTGATTCAAGTATTTTTAGCCAAATCCTAATTGGTATGTTGAAATTTATGTTTCTTTTGATGGCATAGAATGCCCTTCTTGCCTTGTCTCTCAGATCGTTCACACCTTTGTGGAAGTTACCTGTGGCGCTGATGTTTAGGCCAAGGTATGTATAGTTTTTGTGTGCTCTAGGGCAACAGTGTCTAGATGGAATTTGTATTTGTGGTCCTGGTGACTGGACCTTTTTGGAACACCATTATTTTGGTCTTACTGAGATTTACTGTCAGGGCCCAGGACTGACAGAATCTGTAGGCATAAGATCTAGGTGCTGCTGTAGGCCCTCCTTGGTTGGTGACAGAAGCACCAGATCATCAGCAAACAGCAGACATTTGACTTCGGATTCTAGCAGGGGAGGCCGGGTGCTGCAGACTTTTCTAATGCCCGCGCCAGTTCGTTGATATATATGTTGAAGAGGGTGGGGCTTAAGCTGCATCCCTGTCTAACCCCACGACCCTGTGTGAAGAATGTGTGTGTTTTTGCCAATTTTAACTGCACACTTGTTGTTTGTGTACATGGATTTTATAATGTCATATGTTTTACCCCCAACACCACTTTCCATCAGTTTGTATAGCAGACCCTCATGCCAAATTGAGTCGAAGGCTTTTGAAATCAACAAAGCATGAGAAGACTTTGCCTTTGTTTTGGTTTGTTTGGTTGTCAATTAAGGTGTGCAGGGTGAATACATGGTCTGTTGTACGGTAATTTGGTAAAAAGCCAATTTGACATTTGCTCAGTACATTGTTTTCATTGAGGAAATGTACGAGTCTGCTGTTAATAATAATGCAGAGGATTTTCCCAAGGTTACTGTTGACACATATTCCACGGTAGTTATTGGGGTCAAATTTGTCTCCACTTTTGTGGATTGGGGTGATCAGTCCTTGGTTCCAAATATTGGGGAAGATGCCAGAGCTAAGTATGATGTTAAAGAGTTTTAGTATAGCCAATTGGAATTTGTTGTCTGTATATTTGATCATTTCATTGAGGATACCATCGACACCACAGGCATTTTTGGGTTGGAGGGTTTTTATTTTGTCCTGTAACTCATTCAATGTAATTGGAGAATCCAGTGGGTTCTGGTAGTCTTTAATAGTTGATTCTAAGATCTGTATTTGATCATGTATATGTTTTTGCTCTTTGTTCTTTGTTATAGAACCAAAAGATTGGAGAAGTGGTTTACCCATACATCTCCATTTTGGATAGATAATTCTTCGTGTTGTTGTTTGTTTAGTGTTTTCCAATTTTCCCAGAAGTGGTTAGAGTCTATGGATTCTTCAATTGCATTGAGCTGATTTCTGACATGCTGTTCCTTCTTTTTCCATAGTGTATTTCTGTATTGTTTTAGTGATTCACCATAGTGAAGGCGTAGACTCAGGTTTTCCGGGTCTCTATGTTTTTGGTTGGACAGGTTTCTCAATTTCTTTCTTAGATTTTTGCATTCCTCATCAAACCATTTGTCATTATTGTTAATTTTCTTCGGTTTTCTATTTGAGATTTTTAGATTTGATAGGGAAGCTGAGAGGTCAAATATACTGTTAAGATTTTCTACTGCCAAGTTTACACCTTCACTATTACAGTGGAACGTTTTACCCAGGAAATTGTCTAAAAGGAATTGAATTTGTTGTTGCCTAATTGTTTTTGGTAGGTTTTCAAACTGCATTCCTTCCACCTATAGCATTTCTTAATGTTACTCAGTTCCTTTGGCTTTGATGCCTCATGGTTGAGTATTGCTCTGTTTAAGTAGACTGTGATTTTGCTGTGGTCTGATAGGGGTGTTAGTGGACTGACTGTGAACGCTCTGAGAGATTCTGGGTTGAGGTCAGTGATAAAGTAGTCTACAGTACTACTGCCAAGAGATGAGCTATAGGTGTACCTACCATAGGAGTCCCCTCGAAGCCTACCGTTGACTATGTACATACCCAGCGTGCTGCAGGAGTTGTGACCCGTTTTTGTTGGTTATGTTGTCATAGTTGTGCCTAGGGGGCATATGTGGGAGGGGATGCTGTCACCTCCAGGCAGATGTTTGTCCCCCTGTGTGCTGAGGGTGTCAGGTTCTTGTCCGGTTCTGGCATTTAGGTCGCCACAGACTAGTACATGTCCCTGGGCCTGGAAATGATTGATTTCGCCCTCCAGGATGGAGAAGCTGTCTTCATTAAAATATGGGGATTCTAGTGGGGGATATAGGTAGCACACAGGAGGACATTTTTCTCTGTTAGGAACATTTCCTTTTGAATTTCTAGCCAAATGTAGAATGTTCCTGTTTTGATTAATTTAATGGAGTGAGTTAGGTCTGCTCTATACCAAATTAGCATACCCCCTGAGTCCCTTCCATGTTTCACACCTGGTAGTTTGGTGGATGGGACTACCAGCTCTCTGTAACCTAGAGGGCAACCAGTGGGTCCGTCTCCTCTATACCAGGTTTCTTGCAGGATGACAATGTCTGTATTACCGATTTCTTTGGTGAAGTCCGGGTTTCTGCTCTTTAGGCCAAAGGCAGATGACCTCAGGCCTTGGATATTCCAGGATGATATAGTGAAGGCTTTTGTTCCATAGAATGTCCAATGTTGTTGGTCGTGTGGTTTGGCCTCAGGCCAGTAAGTGTGAGCAGAGCCTGCTGAGCATCTGGTACATGCTATTGGCTTGGGCGAGTGTGAGAGTGGGGGTTGGGACTGTTTGCCCGCTCACTACCTGGGCGTATGTGTGGCTTCCATGTTGAGGCCCTCTTTGCGGGGGTGGGGTGCATGGGGTGGGCAGGAGTGGCATAGGTCTGATCTGAGGGGGCCTAAATGGGGTGTGGGCATGGTTGACGTGGGGTGGTGTTGATTGGTTGGGGTGGGGGTGTGGATGTGTCTGGGTGTACTGTGGTCTGGATGTAATTCCTCTTGGCGTGGGTCCTCTATGTGTAGGTCCAGGGGGGTCCTGCAGGTCTGGGAGGGTGTCTCGCTGGTCTGGGTGGGGAGTCTATTGATCTGTTGCTCCTGTGTGAAGTGTTGGGGATACGTTTCAGAGCGATGTCCTTTAGGGTCCTGGCAAAGGTGGGCACTGCTGCCTTGTAGAGGTGGACCTGGTCATAGAGGCTGTTCAAGTCCAGGGTGGAGTGGTGGGCCAGGAAAACATTTGGTTTTGAGGCACAGTCACGGGAAATACTTGCGTTTACCCGCTGTATTGTGGCAGGGTGGAAGTCTTTTCGTGGTAGCAGGGTGGAGATAACCACTTGGGGAAAGTAGAAGAAGCCTTTTCAATCACTCCCTTCAGTGCTGTTGCACTTTCCTGCTGTGCTCTCAGGTCGTTTGTGCCTGTGTGTATTATTATGTGGCTGGGTGAACCTAGTTGGTCCTCAGACAGAAGGTCGAGGGCACGCTGGGTGTTTGGACACCAGAGTTTAGACACACTATGTTTGGGGGGAAAAAAATGTCTTCTATATATTTCCCATTTGAGTCCATAAGTAGTACAATCTGTGTCTTGTGTTTGTCCTCAGTGGGTGTGAGGGGGTTGTCAGAAGGGCTATCAGGGGGGGTGCTCAGAGGGGGTGAGAGCCGCTGGGCTTGTGGTTCTTCATTTGTCTGTTCTGCTGTGGTGTCGACTCTATGGTCAGGGTCTGGTGTGGACTGTTCTGCTGTGGTGTCGAAACTTTTGTCAGGTGCTGGGGTGGGCTGTTCTGCTGGCTTCTCTGTGGGGGTGGCCACCTCTCTAGTGGGTTGTTCTCTGTCACACGCCGTCCCCCTCAACCTCTCCTCCGTCCCCTCACCCTCTCCTCCATTCCCCTCAACCTCTCCTCCACCAGCAGTCTGATCCTCTCCTCTAATGCTCTGTTCTTCTCCTGATTCTGCTCTTTCTCCTGTTGAAGTTGTCTCACCACAGTCCAGAGTGCAGATATGTCTCTGTCCACCTCCAGCTCTCCGGGTCTGGTTAAGGGGGTGTTGTTGTGCTGGACTGTTGTCTGGGTCTGTGCTGACTGAAGTGTAATCACCTGCTGTTCCAGCTCCACCTGTCTTACCTCCAGCTGGGTGAATTTGTCCTTCATTTCAATGAGGGAGTGGTAGTCCGTGCTGGGAGGTTGACTCTCCGCTGGGGGTGGCTCGTCTGTGGGGTTATATAATGAAGAGGTCTGGTTTGACCCGCTCGGGGTGGGGGTATCTTTATCAGGGAGAGCTTCTCCTGTTGGGCTAATTCTTTGATTAGGTGAAAGTCCAGCTGAAACTGTTTGTGTTTACTTTGTACGATCACTGTTCCGGACTTATAGATATTTATATTACTTGACTCAGAGTCCTCGTTATCAAGTATTCTGAGTTTCCACCCCTCGTTAATCCCCGCTCTCGTAACAGAGGGGTAGTGTGCTAATATAGCACTGTGCCATGCCAGGGGATGGTTTGTGTGGAAGATAAGGTTGCTGATGTTCCCATTTTTGTAATAGTCAGCAAAAAGTGTCTCTTGATTTTCCATAAGGAGCTTCATTTTGTAATCTTTTCTTGACTTCTCATTCTTTACATTCAAAGGATACTGTATTTTAATTGCCTCTGAACAGCGGGAGGGAGCTTCTAAGGCCTCTCCATTTGGTTGGGGTAGACTGTGTGACTCTCCTGCCATTGTTGGGCTAATGGGCTTTGACACCTCTCACTTGACACGTCAGTGCTAGTTGAAGCTGTATCAAGCTTGGCAGAATTATGTTAGAATTCAGTCCTTATAAAGTAATGTTGTGTATTTTTCTTCTTGGCTTTTGGAAATAAGATATAGTTTCAGACTAAGCATTACTCACTCAGTTCCAGGTTGGATGGTGTTTTCAGGTTTCTGTTGTTTTCCAGAGAATTTGCTGTATAGAGTAAAAATCCTTGGTAGTTGTGAACCTTCCAGGTGATTCCGTAATTCCGTCCAAAATCAGGTTGTAGGTTTTAAGTTTTGATTTGAAGTAGGGGTTATGTTGTAGAGGGTAAAATCCAGTATGTGTTCCAGACAAAAAATCTAAGTTTATCTGACTCTTAATCTATCTTTTTTTAAAGAAAATGCTGAAAAATGCAGGAGCTGATCTGACCCTGACCTCTGTGACGCTCTGTCTCTCTATCTCTCTCTGTCTCTGTCTCTCTCTGTCTCCCTTTCTCTCTCTTTCTCTCTCTCTGTCTTCCTCTCTCTCTCTCTGTCTCTCTCTCTGTCTTCCTCTCTCTCTCTCTCTCTCTCTCTGTCTTCTCTCTCTCTCTCTCTCTCTCTCTCTCTCTCTCTCTCTCTCTCTCTCTCTCTCGCTGTCTCTGTCTCTCCCTTTCTCTCTCTCTCGCTGTCTCTCTCTGTCTCCCCATGTCTCCCTCTCTCTCTCTCTCTCTCTCTCTCTCTCTGTCTCCCCCTGTTTCTCTCTCTCTCTCTCTCTCTCTGCTGTATAAACCTTGATCAAGACACAGTGATGTTTGTCCTTGACTCAGATCTACTGAGGTAGTAATGACATGGTTTCTAAAAGAGGAAATCCCCTGAAGGCTCATATTACTTAAACAAATGTAATCAGGACCACGGCCCACTGAGATGAGCTACAGAGAGAGGGACAGGGATGAGGAACTGACTGGGGACTGAGTGTCTTTAATGACAGAGAGAGAGACAGGGATGAGGAACTGACTGGGGACTGAGTCTCTTTAATGACAGAGAGAGAGACAGGGATGAGGGACTGACTGGGGACTGAGTCTCTTTAATGACAGAGAGAGGGACATTGATGAGGGACTGAGTCTCTTTAATGACAGAGAGAGAGACAGGGATGAGGGACTGAGTCTCTTTAATGACAGAGAGAGAGACAGGGATGAGGAACTGACTGGGGACTGAGTGTATTTAATGACAGAGAGAGAGACAGGGATGAGGGACTGACTGGGGACTGAGTGTATTTAATGACAGAGAGAGAGACAGGGATGAGGGACTGACTGACTGACTGATTGATTGGGGACTGAGTCTCCAATGACAGAGAGACGAACAGGGATGAGGGACTGACTGGGGACTCTTAGGGAATAGAGTACCATTTGGTACACAGCCCAGCTCTGAGCTACAGAGGACTGAGTTTATTTAATTAGCCTTTAACATCTCATCTGCCTGCTCCGTGGTGGAGAACACTTGTTTGTTGAGAGGGAGAGCAGGTTGCTGAGGCCTCCAGTATCCGTCAAACCTCTCTGCTCCACGTGTCATGTCTGTGGCCTTGCAGCAGCAGGCTAATGAGCACTTAGAAAGTGTTGGGGGTTTAATAAGGCCCCTCTGATTTCACTGTGAGAAGCAGCTCAGAGGAGAGAGACAGCAGAGATACAGGCATGGTAATTAGTGCAAATGGACTGTTTCTCTCTATCTCTATCTCTCTGTCTCTCTCTTTTTCTCTCTCTCTCTTTCTCTCTCTGTCTCTCTCTGTCTGTCTGTCTGTCTCTATCTCTCTCTCTAAATTCAATTCAAGGGGCTTTATTGGCATGGGAAACATGTGTTAACATTGCCAAAACAAGTGAGGTAGATAATATATAAAGTGAAATAAACAATAAAAATTAACAGTAAACATTACACATACAGAAGTTTCAAAACAATATAGACATTACAAATGTCATATTATATATATATATATACAGTGTTTTAACAATGTACAAATAGTTAAAGGACACAAGATAAAATAAATAAGCATAAATATGGGTTGTATTTACAATGGTGTTTGTTCTTCACTGGTTGCCCTTTTCTTGTGGCAACAGGTCACACATCTTGCTGCTGTGATGGCACACTGTGGTATTTCACCCAGTAGATATGGGAGTTTATCAAAATCAGGTTTGTTTTCGAATTCTTTGTGGATCTGTGTGATCTGGGGGAAATATGTATATCTAATATGGTCATACATTGGGCAGGAGGTTAGGAAGTGCAGCTCAGTTTCCACCTCATTTTGTGGGCAGTGAGCACATAGCCTGTCTTCTCTTGAGAGCCATGTCTGCCTACGGCGGCCTTTCTCAATAGCAAGGCTATGCTCACTCTCTCTTTACCTTGAAGGAGAAAAGCAGAAACCTTCTCTGTTTGTTCTGAGATGAAACACAGGAGGACCTCTGACTTTGTTCGGTTAGCTTTCTAACCCAGACATTACAGTCTACCAGCAGAAGGAAATACTCCAAGGTGCTGCAGACAAAGGAATCAGAGTGACAGGAAATGGACCCGTTATCCTCTATAGATGCTGTGTCAGTTATTGTCTGTCTAAGTAATGGAACCGTTATCCTCTATAGATGCTGTGTCAGTTATTGTCTGTCTAAGTAATGGAACCGTTATCCTCTATAGATGCTGTGTCAGTTATTCTCTGTCTAAGTAATGGAACCGTTATCCTCTATAGATGCTGTGTCAGTTATTGTCTGGTTCTTCTCTGTCTAAGTAATGGACCCGTTATCCTCTATAGATGCTGTGTCAGTTATTGTCTGGTTCTTCTCTAAGTAATGGACCCGTTATCCTCTATAGATGCTGTGTCAGTTATTGTCTGGTTCTTCTCTAAGTAATGGACCCGTTATCCTCTATAGATGCTGTGTCAGTTATTGTCTGGTTCTTCTCTAAGTAATGGAACCGTTATCCTCTATAGATGCTGTGTCAGTTATTGTCTGGTTCTTCTCTGTCAGAAGTAATGCAGATTATTTAAAACTGGCGTTAAAAGTCTAACAGAAACAGGGAATGGAATTCCCTCTCTGTTTCTCTGGTGCTGTGGTGGTGTCTCAGTCTTATGTAGGAGACATGATTTAAAACTAACTAATACATGTTGTATAACTAATACATGTTGTAGGACTGTCTGTGATCTGCAGATATTATCATCTATTATCATGACACAAGGCCAGACCCAGATGCAGACACAGGAGGCAGGTGGTTGGAGTCTTACAATGTTTATTCATCCAATAGGAGGAGGCAAGAGAACGGTCATAGACAGGCTAAAATATCAAAACCAGATCAGAGTCCAGGAGGTACAGAGTGGCAGGCAGGTAGAATGGTCAGGCAGGCAGAATGGTCAGGCAGGTAGAATGGTCAGGCAGGCAGAATGGTCAGGCAGGTAGAATGGTCAGGCAGGTAGAATGGTCAGGCAGGTAGAATGGTCAGGCAGGTAGAATGGTCAGGCAGGTAGAATGGTCAGGCAGGTAGAATGGTCAGGTAGGTAGAATGGTCAGGCAGGCAGAATGGTCAGGTAGGTAGAATGGTCAGGCTGAATGGTCAGGCAGGCAGAATGGTCAGGCAGGTAGAATGGTCAGGCAGGCAGAATGGTCAGGCAGGCAGAATGGTCAGGCAGGCAGAATGGTCAGGCAGGCAGGCAGAATGGTCAGGTAGGCAGGCAGAATGGTCAGGCAGGCAGGCAGAATGGTCAGGTAGGCAGGCAGAAGGCAGGCAGAATGGTCATCAGAATGGCAGGTAGGCAGGCAGAATGGTCAGGTAGGCAGAAGGCAGGCAGAATGGTCAGGCAGGCAGAATGGTCAGGCAGGCAGGCAGAATGGTCAGGCAGGCAGAATGGTCAGGCAGGCTGAATGGTCAGGCAGGCTGAATGGTCAGGCAGGCTGAATGGTCAGGCAGGCAGAATGGGCTGAATGGTCAGGCAGGCAGAATGGTCAGGCAGAATGGTCAGGCAGGAGAATGGTCAGGCAGGTAGAATGGTCAGGCTGAATTGTCAGGGGATACAGGAGAACACAGTCAGGATAGAATGGTCACTGAATGGTCAGACAGGAAATGGTCAGGCAGGGATAAATGGTCAGGCAGAATGGTCAGGCAGGTAGAATGGTCAGGCAGGTAGAATGGTCAGGCAGGCAGAATGGTCAGGCAGGAGAAACAGGCAGAATGGTCGGGCAGGCTGAATGGGGATCGGGCAGGCTGAATGGTCGGGTAGGCAGAATGGTCGGGCAGGCAGAATGGAGACAGGAAACACAGGGATAAATGGTCAGGCAGGCAGAATGGTCTGGCAGAACAGATGGAGACAGGAAACACAGGGATAAATATGGTCAGGCAGGCTGGTACAGAGGGAGACAGGAAACACAGGGATAAATACACTGGTACAGAGAGACAGGAAACACAGGGATAAATACACTGGTACACAGAGACAGGAAACACAGGGATAAATACAGACAGGAAACACAGGGATAAATACACTGGTACACAGAGACAGGAAACACAGGGGTAAATACACTGGTACAGAGAGACAGGAAACACAGGGATAAATACACAGGTACAGGGAGACAGGAAACACAGGGATAAATACACTGGTACAGAGAGACAGGAAACACAGGGATAAATACACTGGTACAAAGAGACAGGAAACACAGGGATAAATACACAGGTACAGAGAGACAGGAAACACAGGGATAAATACATTGGGGAAAATCAGCAACTCCTGGAGGGATCCTGGCTGAATGGCGGATCCACAGGAGTGGTAACATTGATCAGTCATGCCTTAAAGGTTAAAGGTTACCTGTCTCACCACAGGAGTGGAAACATTGATCAGTCATGCCTTAAAGGTTAAAGGTTACCTGTCTCACCACAGGAGTGGAAACATTGATCAGCCATGCCTTAAAGGTTTAAGGTTACCTGTCTCACCACAGGAGTGGTAACATTGATCGGCCATGCCACTGGAGTAGACCACTTCAGCCCGTAGTGTTGTCATGTTTTTATTGTCATAGCAACAAGCAACGTGGCATCCGACCGTTAAAGTAGCGTGTGGAGAAGAGTTGTGTGGGGGATTCCTGTGTGGTTTATTATCGGTCCTGTTGTCTCCACTTCCTGTCCCATGTCACAGATCTGTTGTTGTTTGTTTCCAGACTGTTGATGTCTGTTTGACAGTTCAGGGATTGTTTGTGTTTCTGTCTGTTGGTTCACTGAAGGGGATCTTATTAGTAAGGCTTAACTGACATGTTTAATGTAATTTATTTATTTATTTTACCTTTTTATTTAACTAGGCATGTCAGTTAAAGAACAAATTCTTATTTACAATGACGGCCTACCAGAAGGCAAAAGGCCTCCTGCGGGGACGGGGGGCTGGGATTAAAAAGTAATAATAATGTAATTAAAATGTAGGACAAAACACACATCACGACAAGAGAGACATCACGACAAGACACCACATCACGACAAGAGACACACTCACGACAAGATCACGACAAACCACACATCACGACAAACAAAACACACATCACGACAAGAGAGACACCACATCACGACGAGAGAGACAAACCACACATCACGACAAGAGACACATCACGACAAGAGAGACAAAACACACATCACGACAAGAGACACACCACACATCACGACAGAGAGACACCACATCACGACGAGAGACAAACCACACATCACGACAAGAGACAAACCACACATCACGACGAGAGACACTACAACACTACATAAGACTGAGACACCAACACAGCTTGGCAGCAACACAGCATGAAAACATGGCAGCAACACGACATGAAAACATGGCAGCAACACGACATGAAAACATGGCAGCAACACGACATGAAAACATGGCAGCAACACAACATGAAAACATGGCAGCAACACGACATGAAAACATGGCAGCAACACAACATGAAAACATGGCAGCAACACAGCATGAAAACATGGTAGCAACACATGAAAACATGGCAGCAACAACATGAAAACATGGCAGCAACAACATGAAAACATGGCAGCAACACAGCATGAAAACATGGTAGCAACACAGCATGAAAACATGGCAGCAACACAGCATGAAAACATGGCAGCAACACAGCATGAAAACATGGCAGCAACACAGCATGAAAACATGGCAGCAACACAGCATGAAAACATGGCAGCAACACGACATGAAAACATGGCAGCAACACGACATGAAAACATGGTAGCAACACGACATGAAAACATGGCAGCAACACGACATGAAAACATGGCAGCAACACGACATGAAAACATGGCAGCAACACGACATGAAAACATGGCAGCAACACAGCATGAAAACATGGCAGCAACACGACATGAAAACATGGCAGCAACACGACATGAAAACATGGCAGCAACACGACATGAAAACATGGCAGCAACACAACATGAAAACATGGTAGCAACACGACATGAAAACATGGTAGCAACACGACATGAAAACATGGCAGCAACACGACATGAAAACATGGCAGCAACACAGCATGAAAACATGGCAGCAACACGACATGAAAACATGGCAGCAACACGACATGAAAACATGGCAGCAACACAGCATGAAAACATGGCAGCAACACGACATGAAAACATGGCAGCAACACGACATGAAAACATGGCAGCAACACGACATGAAAACATGGCAGCAACACGACATGAAAACATGGCAGCAACACGACATGAAAACATGGCAGCAACACGACATGAAAACATGGCAGCAACACGACATGAAAACATGGTAGCAACACGACATGAAAACATGGCAGCAACACAACATGAAAACATGGCAGCACAGCATGAAAACATGGCAGCAACACAGCATGAAAACATGGCAGCAACACAGCATGAAAACATGGCAGCAACACAGCATGAAAACATGGCAGCAACACAGCATGAAAACATGGCAGCAACACAGCATGAAAACATGGCAGCAACACAGCATGAAAACATGGCAGCAACACAGCATGAAAACA
The DNA here is from genome assembly GCF_023373465.1 of Oncorhynchus keta. Taxonomy (NCBI): domain Eukaryota; kingdom Metazoa; phylum Chordata; class Actinopteri; order Salmoniformes; family Salmonidae; genus Oncorhynchus; species Oncorhynchus keta. Next base: position 218,851 of record NW_026290801.1, read on the forward strand.
TGGCAGCAACATGAAAACATGGCAGCAACACAACATGAAAACATGGCAGCAACACAACATGAAAACATGGCAGCAACACAGCATGAAAACATGGCAGCAACACAACATGAAAACATGGTAGCAACACGACATGAAAACATGGCAGCAACACGACATGAAAACATGGCAGCAACACGACATGAAAACATGGCAGCAACACGACATGAAAACATGGCAGCAACACGACATGAAAACATGGCAGCAACACAACATGAAAACATGGCAGCAACAACATGAAAACATGGCAGCAACACAACATGAAAACATGGCAGCAACACAGCATGAAAACATGGTAGCAACACAGCATGAAAACATGGTAGCATGAAAACACAGCCCCAAGACAAAACACCCCACATAATAATCCCATGTCACACCCTGGCCTGACCAAAATAATAAAGAAAACACTAAATACTAAGACCAGGGCGTGACAGTTGTCCTTAATGATAGAATCTGGAAAACATATTTATGTTCTCTTGTCACGGTTTTCATGTGGTGAAGGAGAGTCGGACCAAACTGCAGCGTGTCGATTGCGATACATGTTTATTTAAACAAACGTAAAACACGACTAAACACAAACACTACAAAACAATAAACGAAACGAAAACAGACTATACTTGTGTCACCTAACATCGAACAAGGACATCAAGACACTCAGGACAATCACCCACAATACAACCAAAGAATATGGCTGCCTAAATATGGTTCCCAATCAGAGACAACGATAAACACCTGCCTCTGATTGAGAACCACTTCAGACAGCCATAGACTTTCCTAGAACACCCCACTAAGCTACAATCCCACTCAGCTACACACCACATACAAAAACCCATGTCACACCCTGGCCTGACCAAATACATGAAGAAAAACAGAAAATACTTCGACCAGGGCGTGACATCTCCTGAATGGTAGAATCTAGAAAACATATTTCTGTTCTCCTGAATGGTAGAATCTAGAAAACATATTTCTGTTCTCCTGAATGATAGAATCTAGAAAACATATTTCTGTTCTCCTGAATGGTAGAATCTAGAAAACATATTTCTGTTCTCCTGAATGGTAGAATCTAGAAAACATATTTCTGTTCTCCTGAATGATAGAATCTCGAAAACATATTTCTGTTCTCCTGAATGGTAGAATCTCGAAAACATATTTCTGTTCTCCTGAATGATAGAATCTAGAAAACATATTTCTGTTCTCCTGAATGGTAGAATCTCGAAAACATATTTCTGTTCTCCTGAATGATAGAATCTAGAAAACATATTTCTGTTCTCCTGAATGGTAGAATCTAGAAAACATATTTCTGTTCTCCTGAATGATACAATCTAGAAAACATATTTCTGTTGTCCTGAATGATAGAATCTAGAAAACATATTTCTGTTGTCCTTAATGATGCTGTTGCTTTAGTTGGTTCTATTTTAACTGACTTGTCTAGTTAAATAAAGGTTAAGTAGGATTCCATTCACATTTTGCAGCAATACAAAAATCCTTCCAGTCTCTTTCAATACTCTTCAACATAATGTGTAATTATAGGAAAACTGCACAAACGGGGGAAAAAAATGCTTTGGAGACAGATAAATGATTGATGTAAATAGCAGTGTGTAATAAGGATGATATCTATTCATATCCTGGTAGCTGTGTCTAAAACACATGAATATTGTGTTACTGCAATCAGAACTTTACATGAATCATTAATGCTGCTTGTGGGCTGTTATTTAAGCTGTTTAAATATTAATGTTCTGGACTGACTGCCTATACATAACCCCAGCCAGTGGTACATATCTCCCTATACATAACCCCAGCCAGTGGTACATATCTCCCTATACATAACCCCAGTCAGTGGTACATATCTCCCTATACATAACCCAGTCAGTGGTACATATCTCCCTATACATAGCCCCAGTCAGTGGTACATATCTCCCTATACATAACCCCAGTCAGTGGTACATATCTCCCTATACATAGCCCCAGTGCTGTATATCTCCCTATACATAACCCCAGTCTGTGGTACATATCTCCCTATACATAACCCCCAGTCAGTGGTACATATTGGTACCCCTATACATAACCACAGTCAGTGGTACATATCTCCCTATACATAACCCCAGTCAGTGGTACATATCTCCCTATACATAACCCCAGTCAGTGGTACATATCTCCCTATACATAACCCCAGTCAGTGGTACATATCTCCCTATACATAACCCCAGTCAGTGGTACATATCTCCCTATACATAACCCCAGCCAGTGGTACATATCCCCTATACATAACCCCAGTCAGTGGTACATATCCCCCTATACATAACCCCAGTCAGTGGTACATATCTCCCTATACATAACCCCAGCCAGTGGTACATATCTCCCTATACATAACCCCAGTCAGTGGTACATATCTCCCTATACATAACCCCAGCCAGTGGTACATATCTCCCTATACATAACCCCAGTCAGTGGTACATATCTCCCTATACATAACCCCAGCCAGTGGTACATATCTCCCTATACATAACCCCAGTCAGTGGTACATATCTCCCTATACATAACCCCAGTCAGTGGTACATATCTCCCTATACATAACCCCAGCCAGTGGTACATATCTCCCTATACATAACCCCAGTGCTGTATATCTCCCTATACATAACCCCAGTCAGTGGTACATATCTCCCTATACATAACCCCAGTCAGTGGTACATATAACCCCAGCCAGTGGTACATATCTCCCTATACATAACCCCAGTCAGTGGTACATATCTCCCTATACACAACCCCAGTGCTGTATATCTCCCTATACATAACCCCAGTCAGTGGTACATACCTCCCTATACATAACCCCATTCAGTGGTACATATCTCCCTATACATAACCCCAGTCAGTGGTACATATCTCCCTATACATAACCCCAGTCAGTGGTACATATCTCCCTATACACAACCCCAGTCAGTGGTACATATCTCCCTATACATATCCCCAGTCAGTGGTACATATCTCCCTATACATAACCCCAGTCAGTGGTACATATCTCCCTATACATAACCCCAGTGCTGTATATCTCCCTATACATAACCCCAGTCAGTGGTACATATCTCCCTATACATAACCCCAGTCAGTGGTACATATCTCCCTATACATAACCCCAGTCAGTGGTACATATAACCCCAACCAGTGGTACATATCTCCCTATACATAACCCCAGTGCTGTATATCTCCCTATACATAACCCCAGTCAGTGGTACATATCTCCCTATACATAACCCCAGCCAGTGGTACATATCTCCCTATACATAACCCCAGTCAGTGGTACATATCTCCCTATACATAACCCCAGTGCTGTATATCTCCTATACATAACCCCAGTCAGTGGTACATATCTCCCTATACATAACCCCAGCCAGTGGTACATATCTCCCTATACATAACCCCAGTCAGTGGTACATATCTCCCTATACATAACCCCAGTCAGTGGTACATATCTCCCTATACATAACCCCAGTCAGTGGTACATATCTCCCTATACATAACCCCAGCCAGTGGTACATATCTCCCTATACATAACCCCAGCCAGTGGTACATATCTCCCTATACATAGCCCCAGTGCTGTATATCTCCCTATACATAACCCCAGTCAGTGGTACATATATCCCTATACACAACCCCAGTGCAGGGCTGATTTACAGATTTACAGGCAACTGCCAAAATAAAGGAAACACCAACATAAAGTGTGTGAGTAGGACGCAGTCATAGCGCTAACGCTAGTTAGCAGTCATAGCGCTAACGCTAGTTAGCAGTCATAGCGCTAACGCTAGTTAGCAGTCATAGCGCTAACGCTAGTTAGCAGTCATAGCGCTAACGCTAGTTAGCAGTCATTGCGCTAACGCTAGTTAGCAGTCATAGCGCTAACGCTAGTTAGCAGTCATTGCGCTAACGCTAGTTAGCAGTCATAGCGCTAACGCTAGTTAGCAGTCATTGCGCTAACGCTAGTTAGCAACTTTTCTTCAAAATGCACACACATATATATACAAAATGGTATCCACAAGTTCATCTGACTCTGGGGAAGTAGATAAATTGCCAAAATCCCAAAGTATCCATTTAAGGCTATTTTACAATCGAATGTGGCCTTTACATTTTTATTTATTTAACCAGTCAAGTCAGTTATCAACAAATTCTTATTTTCAATGATGGCCTAGGAACAGTGGCCTGTTCAGGGGCAGAACGACAGATTTGTACCTTTTCAGCTCAGGGATTTGAACTTGCAACCTTCCGGTTACTAGTCCAACACTCTAACCACTAGGCTACCCTGCCACCCCGAATAACACATCCATGGACCACATGTTGAGGTGACTGTAATGTCATGTAATCCTATAAAACGTGCATGTTCAAGATGGCGTGCAAGGGTCGTCTCAGGTCTGTGGAGATCTTCACCATTTCTCTAATCATCTGTGCAGAACCTCGAAGGGCATTGGTTACTCTTGAACCATGTGCTTTTAATGGAATCTCAACTGCAGTCCAGGTTCGTTGGTTCTGTTATTAGACGATGCACAGTGACATTCGTCTTGTAACTAAATATCTGACATTATATTCCCATGTGAACCTGTTTTTAAATGGTTGAAAGCGGAGTGACAGACATTTAGGTGACAACTAATCCAACAATCAAGACATAGGTTTTTCCATTGGAATTTGGTAGTGCATTTTAGATGGTGCAAAGCATAGTGATAGTGACACTGTAAAATTTAACTGACTTTTAGCTGTCTTTTTGAGTGGGTAAGGTATCTACTTCTGGCCATGGTAACCAAAATAATTGGGTAACTGGGCCTTTTTAGACATGACCCTAAGCATGATGGACACGACTTGCTTAATGAACTCAGGAGGCAGCTCTGTGTAGAAGCAGCTCTGTGTAGAAGCAGCTCTGTGTAGAAGCAGCTCTGTGTAGAAGCAGCTCTGTGTAGAAGCAGCTCTGTGTAGAAGCAGGTGTTTTCAACTCAGGAGGCAGCTCTGTGTAGAAGCAGGTGGTCTAAAGTAGTGCACTATATATAGAGAATAGGGTTCTATAGGGCCCTGGTCTAAAGTAGTGCACTATATAGGGAATAGGGTTCTATAGGGCCCTGGTCTAAAGTAGTGCACTATATATAGGGAATAGGGTTCTATAGGGCCCTGGTCTAAAGTAGTGCACTATATAGGGAATAGGGTTCTATAGGGCCCTGGTCTAAAGTAGTGCACTATATATAGGGAATAGGGTTCTATAGGGCCCTGGTCTAAAGTAGTGCACTATATAGGGTATAGGGTGCAATTTGAAATGAAATCCCAGCCTGGACTACAGTCTCTGTTTTAGAAGCATAGTACTACTTAAAGGATCCAGTGACCCCCAGTCCAGCTGTGGAGAGTGGAGAGTGGAGAGTGGAGAGTGGAGAGTCCAGCTGTGGAGAGTGGAGAGTGTCTTGTTAGTTAGAGGATCCAGTGACCCCCAGTCCGGCTGTGGAGAGTGGAGAGTGTCTTGTTAGTTAGAGGATCCAGTGACCCCAGTCCAGCTGTGGAGAGTGGAGAGTGTCTTGTTAGTTAGAGGATCCAGTGACCCCCAGTCCAGCTGTGGAGAGTGGAGAGTGTCTTGTTAGTTAGAGGATCCAGTGACCCCCAGTCCGGCTGTGGAGAGTGGAGAGTGTCTTGTTAGTTAGAGGATCCAGTGACCCCCAGTCTGGCTGTGGAGAGTGGAGAGTGTCTTGTTAGTTAGAGGATCCAGTGACCCCCAGTCTGGCTGTGGAGAGTGGAGAGTGTCTTGTTAGTTAGAGGATCCAGTGACCCCCAGTCTGGCTGTGGAGAGTGGAGAGTGTCTTGTTAGTTAGAGGATCCAGTGACCCCCAGTCTGGCTGTGGAGAGTGGAGAGTGTCTTGTTAGTTAGAGGATCCAGTGACCCCAGTCCAGCTGTGGAGAGTGGAGAGTGTCTTGTTAGTTAGAGGATCCAGTGACCCCAGTCCAGCTGTGGAGAGTGGAGAGTGTCTTGTTAGTTAGAGGATCCAGTGACCCCCAGTCCAGCTGTGGAGAGTGGAGAGTGTCTTGTTAGTTAGAGAATCCAGTGACCCCCAGTCCAGCTGTGGAGAGTGGAGAGTGTCTTGTTAGTTAGAGAATCCAGTGACCCCCAGTCCAGCTGTGGAGAGTGGAGAGTGTCTTGTTAGTTAGAGAATCCAGTGACCCCCAGTCCAGCTGTGGAGAGTGGAGAGTGTCTTGTTAGTTAGAGGATCCAGTGACCCCCAGTCCAGCTGTGGAGAGTGGAGAGTGTCTTGTTAGTTAGAGGATCCAGTGACCCCAGTCCAGCTGTGGAGAGTGGAGAGTGTCTTGTTAGTTAGAGGATCCAGTGACCCCCAGTCCAGGGGAGAGTGGAGAGTGTCTTGTTAGTTAGAGGATCCAGTGACCCCCAGTCCGGCTGTGGAGAGTGGAGAGTGTCTTGTTAGTTAGAGGATCCAGTGACCCCAGTCCAGCTGTGGAGAGTGGAGAGTGTCTTGTTAGTTAGAGGATCCAGTGACCCCAGTCCAGCTGTGGAGAGTGGAGAGTGTCTTGTTAGTTAGAGGATCCAGTGACCCCCAGTCCAGCTGTGGAGAGTGGAGAGTGTCTTGTTAGTTAGAGGATCCAGTGACCCCCAGTCCAGCTGTGGAGAGTGGAGAGTGTCTTGTTAGTTACAGGATCCAGTGACCCCCAGTCCAGCTGTGGAGAGTGGAGAGTGTCTTGTTAGTTAGAGGATCCAGTGACCCCCAGTCCAGCTGTGGAGAGTGGAGAGTGTCTTGTTAGTTAGAGAATCCAGTGACCCCCAGTCCAGCTGTGGAGAGTGGAGAGTGTCTTGTTAGTTAGAGAATCCAGTGACCCCCAGTCCAGCTGTGGAGAGTGTCTTGTTAGTTAGAGAATCCAGTGACCCCCAGTCCAGCTGTGGAGAGTGGAGAGTGTCTTGTTAGTTAGAGGATCCAGTGACCCCCAGTCCAGCTGTGGAGAGTGGAGAGTGTCTTGTTAGTTAGAGGATCCAGTGACCCCCAGTCCAGCTGTGGAGAGTGGAGAGTGTCTTGTTAGTTAGAGGATCCAGTGACCCCAGTCCAGCTGTGGAGAGTGTCTTGTTAGTTAGAGAATCCAGTGACCCCCAGTCCAGCTGTGGAGAGTGGAGAGTGTCTTGTTAGTTAGAGGATCCAGTGACCCCCAGTCCAGCTGTGGAGAGTGGAGAGTGTCTTGTTAGTTAGAGGATCCAGTGACCCCCAGTCCAGCTGTGGAGAGTGGAGAGTGTCTTGTTAGTTAGAGGATCCAGTGACCCCCAGTCCAGCTGTGGAGAGTGGAGAGTGTCTTGATAGTTAGAGGATCCAGTGACCCCCAGTCCAGCTGTGGAGAGTGGAGAGTGTCTTGTTAGTTAGAGGATCCAGTGACCCCCAGTCCAGCTGTGGAGAGTGGAGAGTGTCTTGTTAGTTAGAGGATCCAGTGACCCCCAGTCCAGCTGTGGAGAGTGGAGAGTGTCTTGTTAGTTAGAGGATCCAGTGACCCCCAGTCCAGCTGTGGAGAGTGGAGAGTGTCTTGTTAGTTAGAGAATCCAGTGACCCCAGTCCAGCTGTGGAGAGTGGAGAGTGTCTTGTTAGTTAGAGAATCCAGTGACCCCCAGTCCAGCTGTGGAGAGTGTCTTGTTAGTTAGAGAATCCAGTGACCCCCAGTCCAGCTGTGGAGAGTGGAGAGTGTCTTGTTAGTTAGAGGATCCAGTGACCCCCAGTCCAGCTGTGGAGAGTGGAGAGTGTCTTGTTAGTTAGAGGATCCAGTGACCCCAGTCCAGCTGTGGAGAGTGGAGAGTGTCTTGTTAGTTAGAGGATCCAGTGACCCCCAGTCCAGCTGTGGAGAGTGGAGAGTGTCTTGTTAGTTAGAGGATCCAGTGACCCCCAGTCCAGCTGTGGAGAGTGGAGAGTGTCTTGTTAGTTAGAGGATCCAGTGACCCCAGTCTGGCTGTGGAGAGTGGAGAGTGTCTTGTTAGTTAGAGGATCCAGTGACCCCCAGTCCAGCTGTGGAGAGTGTCTTGTTAGTTAGAGAATCCAGTGACCCCAGTCCAGCTGTGGAGAGTGGAGAGTGTCTTGTTAGTTAGAGGATCCAGTGACCCCCAGTCCAGCTGTGGAGAGTGGAGAGTGTCTTGTTAGTTAGAGGATCCAGTGACCCCCAGTCCAGCTGTGGAGAGTGGAGAGTGTCTTGTTAGTTAGAGGATCCAGTGACCCCCAGTCCAGCTGTGGAGAGTGTCTTGTTAGTTAGAGAATCCAGTGACCCCCAGTCCAGCTGTGGAGAGTGGAGAGTGTCTTGTTAGTTAGAGGATCCAGTGACCCCCAGTCCGGCTGTGGAGAAGTGTCTTGTTAGTTAGAGGATCCAGTGACCCCCAGTCCAGCTGTGGAGAGTGGAGAGTGTCTTGTTAGTTAGAGGATCCAGTGACCCCCAGTCCAGCTGTGGAGAGTGGAGAGTGGAGAGTGTCTTGTTAGTTAGAGGATCCAGTGACCCCCAGTCCAGGGGAGAGTGGAGAGTGTCTTGTTAGTTAGAGGATCCAGTGACCCCAGTCCGGCTGTGGAGAGTGGAGAGTGTCTTGTTAGTTAGAGGATCCAGTGACCCCCAGTCCAGCTGTGGAGAGTGGAGAGTGTCTTGTTAGTTAGAGGATCCAGTGACCCCCAGTCCAGCTGTGGAGAGTGGAGAGTGGAGAGTGTCTTGTTAGTTAGAGGATCCAGTGACCCCCAGTCCAGCTGTGGAGAGTGGAGAGTGTCTTGTTAGTTAGAGGATCCAGTGACCCCCAGTCCAGCTGTGGAGAGTGGAGAGTGTCTTGTTAGTTAGAGAATCCAGTGACCCCCAGTCCAGCTGTGGAGAGTGTCTTGTTAGTTAGAGAATCCAGTGACCCCAGTCCAGCTGTGGAGAGTGGAGAGTGTCTTGTTAGTTAGAGGATCCAGTGACCCCCAGTCCAGCTGTGGAGAGTGGAGAGTGTCTTGTTAGTTAGAGGATCCAGTGACCCCCAGTCCAGCTGTGGAGAGTGGAGAGTGTCTTGTTAGTTAGAGGATCCAGTGACCCCCAGTCCAGCTGTGGAGAGTGTCTTGTTAGTTAGAGAATCCAGTGACCCCCAGTCCAGCTGTGGAGAGTGGAGAGTGTCTTGTTAGTTAGAGGATCCAGTGACCCCCAGTCCAGCTGTGGAGAGTGGAGAGTGTCTTGTTAGTTAGAGGATCCAGTGACCCCCAGTCCAGCTGTGGAGAGTGGAGAGTGTCTTGTTAGTTAGAGGATCCAGTGACCCCAGTCCAGCTGTGGAGAGTGGAGAGTGTCTTGATAGTTAGAGGATCCAGTGACCCCCAGTCCAGCTGTGGAGAGTGGAGAGTGTCTTGTTAGTTAGAGGATCCAGTGACCCCCAGTCCAGCTGTGGAGAGTGGAGAGTGTCTTGTTAGTTAGAGGATCCAGTGACCCCCAGTCCAGCTGTGGAGAGTGGAGAGTGTCTTGTTAGTTAGAGGATCCAGTGACCCCCAGTCCAGCTGTGGAGAGTGGAGAGTGTCTTGTTAGTTAGAGAATCCAGTGACCCCCAGTCCAGCTGTGGAGAGTGGAGAGTGTCTTGTTAGTTAGAGAATCCAGTGACCCCCAGTCCAGCTGTGGAGAGTGTCTTGTTAGTTAGAGAATCCAGTGACCCCCAGTCCAGCTGTGGAGAGTGGAGAGTGTCTTGTTAGTTAGAGGATCCAGTGACCCCAGTCCAGCTGTGGAGAGTGGAGAGTGTCTTGTTAGTTAGAGGATCCAGTGACCCCCAGTCCAGCTGTGGAGAGTGGAGAGTGTCTTGTTAGTTAGAGGATCCAGTGACCCCCAGTCCAGCTGTGGAGAGTGGAGAGTGTCTTGTTAGTTAGAGGATCCAGTGACCCCCAGTCCAGCTGTGGAGAGCTCTGTGGAGAGTGTCTTGTTAGTTAGAGGATCCAGTGACCCCCAGTCTGGCTGTGGAGAGTGGAGAGTGTCTTGTTAGTTAGAGGATCCAGTGACCCCCAGTCCAGCTGTGGAGAGTGTCTTGTTAGTTAGAGAATCCAGTGACCCCCAGTCCAGCTGTGGAGAGTGGAGAGTGTCTTGTTAGTTAGAGGATCAGTGACCCCCAGTCCAGCTGTGGAGAGTGGAGAGTGTCTTGTTAGTTAGAGGATCCAGTGACCCCCAGTCCAGCTGTGGAGAGTGGAGAGTGTCTTGTTAGTTAGAGGATCCAGTGACCCCCAGTCCAGCTGTGGAGAGTGTCTTGTTAGTTAGAGAATCCAGTGACCCCCAGTCCAGCTGTGGAGAGTGGAGAGTGTCTTGTTAGTTAGAGGATCCAGTGACCCCCAGTCCGGCTGTGGAGAGTGTCTTGTTAGTTAGAGAATCCAGTGACCCCCAGTCCAGCTGTGGAGAGTGGAGAGTGTCTTGTTAGTTAGAGGATCCAGTGACCCCCAGTCCAGCTGTGGAGAGTGGAGAGTGTCTTGTTAGTTAGAGGATCCAGTGACCCCAGTCCAGGGAGAGTGGAGAGTGTCTTGTTAGTTAGAGGATCCAGTGACCCCCAGTCCGGCTGTGGAGAGTGGAGAGTGTCTTGTTAGTTAGAGGATCCAGTGACCCCCAGTCCAGCTGTGGAGAGTGGAGAGTGTCTTGTTAGTTAGAGGATCCAGTGACCCCAGTCCAGCTGTGGAGAGTGGAGAGTGTCTTGTTAGTTAGAGGATCCAGTGACCCCCAGTCCAGCTGTGGAGAGTGGAGAGTGTCTTGTTAGTTAGAGGATCCAGTGACCCCAGTCCAGCTGTGGAGAGTGGAGAGTGTCTTGTTAGTTAGAGGATCCAGTGACCCCCAGTCCAGGAGTGGAGAGTGTCTTGTTAGTTAGAGAATCCAGTGACCCCCAGTCCAGCTGTGGAGAGTGGAGAGTGTCTTGTTAGTTAGAGGATCCAGTGACCCCCAGTCCAGCTGTGGAGAGTGGAGAGTGTCTTGTTAGTTAGAGAATCCAGTGACCCCCAGTCCAGCTGTGGAGAGTGGAGAGTGTCTTGTTAGTTAGAGGATCCAGTGACCCCCAGTCCAGCTGTGGAGCAGTGGAGAGTGGAGAGGGGGGAGAGGGGAGAGGGGAGCTCTGTGGAGAGTGTCTTGTTAGAAGAGGATCCAGTGACCCCCAGTCCAGCTGGGGAGAGTGGAGAGTGGAGAGGGGAGAGTGGAGAGTGGAGAGGGGAGAGTGGAGAGTGTCTCGTTAGTTAAAGAGAGAGTGGAGAGGGGAGAGTGGAGAGTGTTTCTGTTAGTTAAAGAGAGAGTGGAGAGTGGAGAGGGGAGAGTGGAGAGGGGAGAGTGGAGAGTGGAGAGTGGAGAGGGGAGAGGGGAGAGGGGAGAGTGGAGAGTGGAGAGTGGAGAGGGGAGAGTGGAGAGTGGAGAGTGGAGAGTGGAGAGTGGAGAGGGAAGAGGGGAAGAGGGAAGAGGGGAAGAGGGGAAGAGTGGAGAGTGGAGAGTGGAGAGTGGAGAGTGGAGAGGGGGAGAGGGAGCTCGGGAGAGTGGAGACGGGAGAGTGGAGAGGGAGAGGGGAGAGTGGAGAGTGGAGAGTGGAGAGTGGAGAGGGGAGGGAGAGCTCTGGAGAGGGGAGAGGGGAGAGTGTCTCATTGTCTCCTGAATTATCCATCCCTCTACTCTTTGGAGAAATAAATAGTGTCGATCCAAACTCAGAAATACGAAAACCAAGACCTCGGGTTTTATGTTTCATCTTGCTTTTGATTTTGCTGTTGTACTCCAAAGTACCTGTGTAGAATAGTATTTGAATAAACTAGTGAATGAAAGGCAGTCTTTGAAAATCCCAGCATGGTGTTTTGAGATTGCATTGAGACTGGAGCAGCTCTGTAGAAAACCAATACAATACAATACAATACAATACAATACAACACAATACAATACAATACAATACATGACATTCCATAGACACAATGCTGAGCTTCCGTATGCAAAGTCAACGTTCCATCTCAACACCTCTGTAACGTTCCTCCTCTTTCCCTCCTCTCTCTCCCCTCCTTACAGAGATCTTCCTGGAGCTCCTCGACAACAGTGAGAAGTCCCTGAATAACATGCTTTTCTCTCCCCTCTCTCTCCCTCCTTACAGAGCTCTTCCTGGAGCTCCTCGACAACAGTGAGAAGTCCCTGAATAACATGCTTTTCTCTCCCCTCTCTCTCCCTCCTTACAGAGTTCTTCCTGGAGCTCCTCGACAACAGTGAGAAGTCCCTGAATAACATGCTTTTCTCTCCCCTCTCTCTCCCCTCCTTACAGAGTTCTTCCTGGAGCTCCTCGACAACAGTGAGAAGTCCCTGAATAACATGCTTTTCTCTCCCCTCTCTCTCCCTCCTTACAGAGCTCTTCCTGGAGCTCCTCGACAACAGTGAGAAGTCCCTGAATAACATGCTTTTCTCTCCCTCTCTCTCCCCTCCTTACAGAGATCTTCCTGGAGCTCCTAGACAACAGTGAGAAGTCCCTGAATAACATGCTTTCTCTCCCTCTCTCTCCCTTCCTTACAGAGATCTTCCTGGAGCTCCTCAACAACAGTGAGAAGTCCCTGAATAACATGCTTTTTCTCCCCTCCTTACAGAGCTCTTCCTGGAGCTCCTCGACAACAGTGAGAAGTTCCTGAATAACATGCTTTTCTCTCCCTCTCTCTCCCCTCCTTACAGAGTTCTTCCTGGAGCTCCTCGACAACAGTGAGAAGTCCCTGAATAACATGCTTTTCTCTCCCCTCTCTCTCCCCTCCTTACAGAGCTCTTCCTGGAGCTCCTAGACAACAGTGAGAAGTCCCTGAATAACATGCTTTTCTCTCCCCCTCTCTCCCCTCCTTACAGAGCTCTTCCTGGAGCTCCTAGACAACAGTGAGAAGTCCCTGAATAACATGCTTTTCTCTCCCCTCTCTCCCCTCCTTACAGAGCTCTTCCTGGAGCTCCTCGACAACAGTGAGAAGTCCCTGAATAACATGCTTTTCTCTCCCCTCTCTCCCTCCTTACAGAGTTCTTCCTGGAGCTCCTCGACAACAGTGAGAAGTCCCTGAATAACATGCTTTTCTCTCCCCTCTCTCTCCCCTCCTTACAGAGTTCTTCCTGGAGCTCCTCGACAACAGTGAGAAGTCCCTGAATAACATGCTTTCTCTCCCTCTCTCTCCCTCCTTACAGAGCTCTTCCTGGAGCTCCTCGACAACAGTGAGAAGTACCTGAATAACATGCTTTCTCTCCCCTCTCTCTCCCCTCCTTACAGAGCTCTTCCTGGAGCTCCTCGACAACAGTGAGAAGTCCCTGAATAACATGCTTTTCTCTCCCCTCTCTCTCCCTCCTTACAGAGCTCTTCCTGGAGCTCCTCGACAACAGTGAGAAGTCCCTGAATAACATGCTTTTCTCTCCCCTCTCTCTCCCCTCCTTACAGAGTTCTTCCTGGAGCTCCTCGACAACAGTGAGAAGTCCCTGAATAACATGTTCACGCGGACCTACGGGAAGGTGTACGTGCAGAACGGTGAGCTGTTCCAGGACCTGTTCACGGAGCTGAAGCGCTACTACACCGGGGGGAACGTCAACCTGGAGGAGATGCTGAATGACTTCTGGTCCCGTCTGCTAGAGAGGATGTTTCAGCTGCTGAACTCTCAGTACCACTTCACCGACGACTACTTGGAGTGCGTCAGTAAATACACTGACCAGCTGAAGCCTTTCGGTGACGCGCCCCGGAAACTAAAGGCCCAGGTCACGAGGGCCTTCATCGCTGCAAGGACCTTCGTCCAGGGCCTCATGGTGGGCAGGGAGGTGGCTAACAGGGTGGCTAAGGTACGTTACTCAGTTTATGGTCTTCTCACCCTAATCCTGACCCAGACCCTAACTCTGACCCTAACTCTGACCCAGACACTAACTCTGACCCTAACTCTGACCCAGACCCTAACTCTGACCCTAACTCTGACCCAGACCCTAACTCTGACCCTGACCCTAACTCTGACCCTGACATTAACTCTGACCCAGACCCTAACTCTGACCCAGATCCTAACTCTGACCCTAATTCTGACCCTAACTCTGACCCAGACCCTAACTCTGACCCAGACCCTAACTCTGACCCTGACATTAACTCGGACCCTAACTCTGACCCTGACATTAACTCGGACCCTAACTCTGACCCTAACTCTGACCCAGACCCTAACTCTGACCCTGACATTAACTCTGACCCTAACTCTGACCCTGACCCTCTGACCCTAACTCTGACCCAGACCCTAACTCTGACCCAGACCCTAACTCTGACCCTAACTCTGACCCTAACCTGACCCAGACCCTAACTCTGACCCAGACCCTAACTCTGACCCTGACATTAACTCGGACCCTAACTCTGACCCTGACATTAACTCTGACCCTAACTCTGACCGTAACTTTGACCCTGACCCTAGCTCTGACACAGACCCTAACTCTGACACTGACTCTGACCCTAACTCTAACTCTGATAATGCACTACCCAATTTCCAAAATTGCACCTTGTGCATTCTACTATTACAACTATGAAGAGGAAGTAGAAAGCACCCAGTTTGGGAAGCAGTGACCTAGAGGACAGTCTGGTAACCTCTCACCTGTTCTGTCTGGCTCTGGGGGTGTACTCCTCAATGACTGGGGCTCAGCTGGGGGTGTACTCCTCAATGCCTGAGGCTCAGCTGGGGGTGTACTCCTCAATGCCTGGGGCTCAGCTGGGGGTGTACTCCTCAATGCCTGGGGCTCAGCTGGGGGTGTACTCCTCAATGCCTGGGGCTCAGCTGGGGGTGTACTCCTCAATGCCTGAGGCTCAGCTGGGGGTGTACTCCTCAATGCCTGGGGCTCAGCTGGGGGTGTACTCCTCAATGCCTGGGGCTCAGCTGGGGGTGTACTCCTCAATGCCTGGGGCTCAGCTGGGGGTGTACTCCTCAATGCCTGGGGCTCAGCTGGGGGTGTACTCCTCAATGCCTGGGGCTCAGCTGGGGGTGTACAGCTGCTGATCTCTGGATGGAAGGACAACAACAGCTGGTTGTGATGGTGTATGGAAGGACAACAACAGCTGGTTGTGATGGTGTATGGAATGACAACAACAGCTGGTTGTGATGGTGTATGGAATGACAACAACAGCTGGTTGTGATGGTGTATGGAAGGACAACAACAGCTGGTTGTGATGGAGTATGGAAGGACAACAACAGCTGGTTGTGATGGTGTATGGAAGGACAACAACAGCTGGTTGTGATGGAGTATGGAAGGACAACAACAGCTGGTTGTGATGGTGTATGGAATGACAACAACAGCTGGTTGTGATGGTGTATGGAAGGACAACAACAGCTGGTTGTGATGGAGTATGGAATGACAACAACAGCCCAAGTGATGGTGTATGGAAGGACAACAACAGCTGGTTGTGATGGTGTATGGAAGGACAACAACAGCTGGTTGTGATGGAGTATGGAATGACAACAACAGCCCAAGTGATGGTGTATGGAAGGACAACAACAGCTGGTTGTGATGGTGTATGGAAGGACAACAACAGCTGGTTGTGATGGTGTATGGAAGGACAACAACAGCTGGTTGTGATGGTGTATGGAAGGACAACAACAGCTGGTTGTGATGGTGTATGGAAGGACAACAACAGCTGGTTGTGATGGTGTATGGAAGGACAACAACAGCTGGTTGTGATGGTGTATGGAAGGACAACAACAGCTGGTTGTGATGGTGTATGGAATGACAACAACAGCTGGTTGTGATGGTGTATGGAAGGACAACAACAGCTGGTTGTGATGGTGTATGGAATGACAACAACAGCTGGTTGTGATGGTGTATGGAAGGACAACAACAGCTGGTTGTGATGGTGTATGGAATGACAACAACAGCTGGTTGTGATGGTGTATGGAAGGACAACAACAGCTGGTTGTGATGGTGTATGGAAGGACAACAACAGCTGGTTGTGATGGTGTATGGAAGGACAACAACAGCTGGTTGTGATGGTGTATGGAATGACAACAACAGCTGGTTGTGATGGTGTATGGAATGACAACAACAGCTGGTTGTGATGGTGTATGGAAGGACAACAACAGCTGGTTGTGATGGTGTATGGAAGGACAACAACAGCTGGTTGTGATGGTGTATGGAATGACAACAACAGCTGGTTGTGATGGTGTATGGAAGGACAACAACAGCTGGTTGTGATGGTGTATGGAATGACAACAACAGCTGGTTGTGATGGTGTATGGAAGGACAACAACAGCTGGTTGTGATGGTGTATGGAATGACAACAACAGCTGGTTGTGATGGTGTATGGAATGACAACAACAGCTGGTTGTGATGGTGTATGGAAGGACAACAACAGCTGGTTGTGATGGTGTATGGAAGGACAAAACAGCTGGTTGTGATGGTGTATGGAATGACAACAACAGCTGGTTGTGATGGTGTATGGAAGGACAACAACAGCTGGTTGTGATGGTGTATGGAAGGACAACAACAGCTGGTTGTGATGGTGTATGGAATGACAACAACAGCTGGTTGTGATGGTGTATGGAATGACAACAACAGCTGGTTGTGATGGTGTATGGAAGGACAACAACAGCTGGTTGTGATGGTGTATGGAATGACAACAACAGTTGGTTGTGATGGTGTATGGAAGGACAACAACAGCTGGTTGTGATGGTGTATGGAATGACAACAACAGCTGGTTGTGATGGTGTATGGAAGGACAACAACAGCTGGTTGTGATGGTGTATGGAAGGACAACAACAGCTGGTTGTGATGGTGTATGGAATGACAACAACAGCTGGTTGTGATGGTGTATGGAATGACAACAACAGCTGGTTGTGATGGTGTATGGAAGGACAACAACAGCTGGTTGTGATGGTGTATGGAATGACAACAACAGCTGGTTGTGATGGTGTATGGAAGGACAACAACAGCTGGTTGTGATGGTGTATGGAAGGACAACAACAGCTGGTTGTGATGGTGTATGGAATGACAACAACAGCTGGTTGTGATGGTGTATGGAAGGACAACAACAGCTGGTTGTGATGGTGTATGGAAGGACAACAACAGCTGGTTGTGATGGTGTATGGAAGGACAACAACAGCTGGTTGTGATGGTGTATGGAAGGACAACAACAGCTGGTTGTGATGGTGTATGGAAGGACAACAACAGCTGGTTGTGATGGTGTATGGAATGACAACAACAGCTGGTTGTGATGGTGTATGGAATGACAACAACAGCTGGTTGTGATGGTGTATGGAAGGACAACAACAGCTGGTTGTGATGGTGTATGGAAGGACAACAACAGCTGGTTGTGATGGTGTATGGAATGACAACAACAGCTGGTTGTGATGGTGTATGGAAGGACAACAACAGCTGGTTGTGATGGTGTATGGAAGGACAACAACAGCTGGTTGTGATGGTGTATGTGAGGAATATCCAGAATATGTTGTATCATTCGTTACGCCGGTGAAGAGCCGCGTTGGAGCTGATATCCCCAGTGATGTTGATCGGTTGTTGTCTGCTGGAGTTACAGCAGGGTCTCGTTAGATTTAACAGAGAAAGCATCAAGGTAGCGACTTCATTGTGCCTCGCATTGGTCCACCGAGTGAGTCTACTGTGCGCCATTGTTTAGGATAGACTATTACTCAACAGACAATGCTTTTTCTTCCTATTAGTTCCTCTGGATATAATGATAATGACAACCAATCACAGCCCAGTGGGCTTCCTCACAACGTGACCTGGTAATGACATGACGAAGTAGTGTAATCAACAGATTAATCAACAGATTCAAAAGGGGGCCTGAAGTAGTGTAATCAACAGATTCAAAAGGGGGCCTGAAGTAGTGTAATCAACAGATTCAAAAGGGGGCCTGAAGTAGTGTAATCAACAGATTAATCAACAGATTCAAAAGGGGGCCTGAAGTAGTGTAATCAACAGATTCAAAAGGGGCCTGAAGTAGTGTAATCAACAGATTCAAAAGGGGGCCTGAAGTAGTGTAATCAACAGATTCAAAAGGGGGCCTGAAGT
The DNA here is from genome assembly GCF_023373465.1 of Oncorhynchus keta. Taxonomy (NCBI): domain Eukaryota; kingdom Metazoa; phylum Chordata; class Actinopteri; order Salmoniformes; family Salmonidae; genus Oncorhynchus; species Oncorhynchus keta. The sequence goes on from NW_026290801.1 coordinate 236,854, forward strand.
AGTGTAATCAACAGATTCAAAAGGGGGCCTGAAGTAGTGTAATCAACAGATTCAAAAGGGGGCCTGAAGTAGTGTAATCAACAGATTCAAAAGGGGGCCTGAAGTAGTGTAATCAACAGATTCAAAAGGGGGCCTGAAGTAGTGTAATCAACAGATTCAAAAGGGGGCCTGAAGTAGTGTAATCAACAGATTAATCAACAGATTCAAAAGGGGGCCTGAAGTAGTGTAATCAACAGATTCAAAAGGGGGCCTGAAGTAGTGTAATCAACAGATTCAAAAGGGGGCCTGAAGTAGTGTAATCAACAGATTCAAAAGGGGGCCTGAAGTAGTGTAATCAACAGATTCAAAAGGGGGCCTGAAGTAGTGTAATCAACAGATTCAAAAGGGGGCCTGAAGTAGTGTAATCAACAGATTAATCAACAGATTCAAAAGGGGGCCTGAAGTAGTGTAATCAACAGATTAATCAACAGATTCAAAAGGGGGCCTGAAGTAGTGTAATCAACAGATTCAAAAGGGGGCCTGAAGTAGTGTAATCAACAGATTCAAAAGGGGGCCTGAAGTAGTGTAATCAACAGATTAATCAACAGATTCAAATGGGGGCCTGAAGTAGTGTAATCAACAGATTCAAAAGGGGGCCTGAAGTAGTGTCATCAACAGATTCAAAAGGGGGCCTGAAGTAGTGTAATCAACAGATTCAAAAGGGGGCCTGAAGTAGTGTAATCAACAGATTCAAAAGGGGGCCTGAAGTAGTGTAATCAACAGATTCAAAAGGGGGCCTGAAGTAGTGTAATCAACAGATTCAAAAGGGGGCCTGAAGTAGTGTAATCAACAGATTAATCAACAGATTCAAAAGGGGGCCTGAAGTAGTGTAATCAACAGATTCAAAAGGGGGCCTGAAGTAGTGTAATCAACAGATTCAAAAGGGGGCCTGAAGTAGTGTAATCAACAGATTAATCAACAGATTCAAAAGGGGGCCTGAAGTAGTGTAATCAACAGATTCAAAAGGGGGCCTGAAGTAGTGTAATCAACAGATTCAAAAGGGGGCCTGAAGTAGTGTAATCAACAGATTCAAAAGGGGGCCTGAAGTAGTGTAATCAACAGATTCAAAAGGGGGCCTGAAGTAGTGTAATCAACAGATTCAAAAGGGGGCCTGAAGTAGTGTAATCAACAGATTCAAAAGGGGGCCTGAAGTAGTGTAATCAACAGATTCAAAAGGGGGCCTGAAGTAGTGTAATCAACAGATTCAAAAGGGGGCCTGAAGTAGTGTAATCAACAGATTCAAAAGGGGGCCTGAAGTAGTGTAATCAACAGATTCAAAAGGGGGCCTGAAGTAGTGTATCAACAGATTCAAAAGGGGGCCTGAAGTAGTGTAATCAACAGATTCAAAAGGGGGCCTGAAGTAGTGTAATCAACAGATTCAAAAGGGGGCCTGAAGTAGTGTAATCAACAGATTCAAAAGGGGGCCTGAAGTAGTGTAATCAACAGATTCAAAAGGGGGCCTGAAGTAGTGTAATCAACAGATTCAAAAGGGGGCCTGAAGTAGTGTAATCAACAGATTCAAAAGGGGGCCTGAAGTAGTGTAATCAACAGATTCAAAAGGGGGCCTGAAGTAGTGTAATCAACAGATTCAAAAGGGGGCCTGAAGTAGTGTAATCAACAGATTCAAAAGGGGGCCTGAAGTAGTGTAATCAACAGATTCAAAAGGGGGCCTGAAGTAGTGTAATCAACAGATTCAAAAGGGGGCCTGAAGTAGTGTAATCAACAGATTCAAAAGGGGGCCTGAAGTAGTGTAATCAACAGATTAATCAACAGATTCAAATGGGGGCCTGAAGTAGTGTAATCAACAGATTCAAAAGGGGGCCTGAAGTAGTGTCATCAACAGATTCAAAAGGGGGCCTGAAGTAGTGTAATCAACAGATTAATCAACAGATTCAAATGGGGGCCTGAAGTAGTGTAATCAACAGATTCAAAAGGGGGCCTGAAGTAGTGTCATCAACAGATTCAAAAGGGGGCCTGAAGTAGTGTAATCAACAGATTCAAAAGGGGGCCTGAAGTAGTGTAATCAACAGATTCAAAAGGGGGCCTGAAGTAGTGTAATCAACATATTCAAAAGGGGGCCTGAAGTAGTGTAATCAACAGATTCAAAAGGGGGCCTGAAGTAGTGTAATCAACAGATTCAAAAGGGGGCCTGAAGTAGTGTAATCAACAGATTCAAAAGGGGGCCTGAAGTAGTGTAATCAACAGATTCAAAAGGGGGCCTGAAGTAGTGTAATCAACAGATTCAAAAGGGGGCCTGAAGTAGTGTAATCAACAGATTCAAAAGGGGGCCTGAAGTAGTGTAATCAACAGATTCAAAAGGGGGCCTGAAGTAGTGTAATCAACAGATTCAAAAGGGGGCCTGAAGTAGTGTAATCAACAGATTCAAAAGGGGGCCTGAAGTAGTGTAATCAACAGATTCAAAAGGGGGCCTGAAGTAGTGTAATCAACAGATTCAAAAGGGGGCCTGAAGTAGTGTAATCAACAGATTCAAAAGGGGGCCTGAAGTAGTGTAATCAACAGATTCAAAAGGGGGCCTGAAGTAGTGTAATCAACAGATTCAAAAGGGGGCCTGAAGTAGTGTAATCAACAGATTCAAAAGGGGGCCTGAAGTAGTGTAATCAACAGATTCAAAAGGGGGCCTGAAGTAGTGTAATCAACAGATTCAAAAGGGGGCCTGAAGTAGTGTAATCAACAGATTAATCAACAGATTCAAAAGGGGGCCTGAAGTAGTGTAATCAACAGATTAATCAACAGATTCAAAAGGGGGCCTGAAGTAGTGTAATCAACAGATTAATCAACAGATTCAAAAGGGGGCCTGAAGTAGTGTAATCAACAGATTCAAAAGGGGGCCTGAAGTAGTGTAATCAACAGATTCAAAAGGGGGCCTGAAGTAGTGTAATCAACAGATTCAAAAGGGGGCCTGAAGTAGTGTAATCAACAGATTCAAAAGGGGGCCTGAAGTAGTGTAATCAACAGATTCAAAGGGGGCCTGAAGTAGTGTAATCAACAGATTCAAAAGGGGGCCTGAAGTAGTGTAATCAACAGATTCAAAAGGGGGCCTGAAGTAGTGTAATCAACAGATTCAAAAGGGGGCCTGAAGTAGTGTAATCAACAGATTCAAAAGGGGGCCTGAAGTAGTGTAATCAACAGATTCAAAAGGGGGCCTGAAGTAGTGTAATCAACAGATTCAAAAGGGGGCCTGAAGTAGTGTAATCAACAGATTCAAAAGGGGGCCTGAAGTAGTGTAATCAACAGATTCAAAAGGGGGCCTGAAGTAGTGTAATCAACAGATTCAAAGGGGCCTGAAGTAGTGTAATCAACAGATTCAAAAGGGGGCCTGAAGTAGTGTAATCAACAGATTCAAAAGGGGGCCTGAAGTAGTGTAATCAACAGATTCAAAAGGGGGCCTGAAGTAGTGTAATCAACAGATTCAAAAGGGGGCCTGAAGTAGTGTAATCAACAGATTCAAAAGGGGGCCTGAAGTAGTGTAATCAACAGATTCAAAAGGGGGCCTGAAGTAGTGTAATCAACAGATTCAAAAGGGGGCCTGAAGTAGTGTAATCAACAGATTCAAAAGGGGGCCTGAAGTAGTGTAATCAACAGATTCAAAAGGGGGCCTGAAGTAGTGTAATCAACAGATTCAAAAGGGGGCCTGAAGTAGTGTAATCAACAGATTCAAAAGGGGGCCTGAAGTAGTGTAATCAACAGATTCAAAAGGGGGCCTGAAGTAGTGTAATCAACAGATTCAAAAGGGGGCCTGAAGTAGTGTAATCAACAGATTCAAAAGGGGGCCTGAAGTAGTGTAATCAACAGATTCAAAAGGGGGCCTGAAGTAGTGTAATCAACAGATTCAAAAGGGGGCCTGAAGTAGTGTAATCAACAGATTCAAAAGGGGGCCTGAAGTAGTGTAATCAACAGATTCAAAAGGGGGCCTGAAGTAGTGTAATCAACAGATTCAAAAGGGGGCCTGAAGTAGTGTAATCAACAGATTCAAAAGGGGGCCTGAAGTAGTGTAATCAACAGATTCAAAAGGGGGCCTGAAGTAGTGTAATCAACAGATTCAAAGGGGGCCTGAAGTAGTGTAATCAACAGATTCAAAAGGGGGCCTGAAGTAGTGTAATCAACAGATTCAAAAGGGGGCCTGAAGTAGTGTAATCAACAGATTCAAAAGGGGGCCTGAAGTAGTGTAATCAACAGATTCAAAAGGGGGCCTGAAGTAGTGTAATCAACAGATTCAAAAGGGGGCCTGAAGTAGTGTAATCAACAGATTCAAAAGGGGGCCTGAAGTAGTGTAATCAACAGAATTCAAAGGGGGCCTGAAGTAGTGTAATCAACAGATTCAAAAGGGGGCCTGAAGTAGTGTAATCAACAGATTCAAAAGGGGGCCTGAAGTAGTGTAATCAACAGATTCAAAAGGGGGCCTGAAGTAGTGTAATCAACAGATTCAAAAGGGGCCTGAAGTAGTGTAATCAACAGATTCAAAAGGGGGCTGAAGTAGTGTAATCAACAGAGTCAAAAGGGGCCTGAAGTAGTGTAATCAACAGATTCAAAAGGGGGCTTGAAGTAGTGTAATCAACAGATTCAAAAGGGGCCTGAAGTAGTGTAATCAACAGATTCAAAAGGGGGCCTGAAGTAGTGTAATCAACAGATTCAAAAGGGGGCCTGAAGTAGTGTAATCAACAGATTCAAAAGGGGGCCTGAAGTAGTGTAATCAACAGATTCAAAAGGGGGCCTGAAGTAGTGTAATCAACAGATTCAAAAGGGGGCCTGAAGTAGTGTAATCAACAGATTCAAAAGGGGGCCTGAAGTAGTGTAATCAACAGATTCAAAAGGGGGCCTGAAGTAGTGTAATCAACAGATTCAAAAGGGGGCCTGAAGTAGTGTAATCAACAGATTCAAAAGGGGGCCTGAAGTAGTGTAATCAACAGATTCAAAAGGGGGCCTGAAGTAGTGTAATCAACAGATTCAAAGGGGGCCTGAAGTAGTGTAATCAACAGATTCAAAAGGGGGCCTGAAGTAGTGTAATCAACAGATTCAAAAGGGGGCCTGAAGTAGTGTAATCAACAGATTCAAAAGGGGGCTTGAAGTAGTGTAATCAACAGATTCAAAATGGGGCTTGAAGTAGTGTAATCAACAGATTCAAAAGGGGGCCTGAAGTAGTGTAATCAACAGATTCAAAAGGGGGCCTGAAGTAGTGATTAATCAACAGATTCAAAAGGGGGCCTGAAGTAGTGTAATCAACAGATTCAAAAGGGGGCCTGAAGTAGTGTAATCAACAGATTCAAAGGGGGCCTGAAGTAGTGTAATCAACAGATTCAAAAGGGGGCCTGAAGTAGTGTAATCAACAGATTCAAAAGGGGGCCTGAAGTAGTGTAATCAACAGATTCAAAAGGGGGCCTGAAGTAGTGTAATCAACAGATTCAAAAGGGGCCTGAGGTAGTGTAATCAACAGATTTCAAAAGGGGGCCTGAAGTAGTGTAATCAACAGATTAATCAAAGGGGGCCTGAAGTAGTGTAATCAACAGATTCAAAAGGGGGCCTGAAGTAGTGTAATCAACAGATTCAAAAGGGGGCCTGAAGTAGTGTAATCAACAGATTCAAAAGGGGGCCTGAAGTAGTGTAATCAACAGATTCAAAAGGGGGCCTGAAGTAGTGTAATCAACAGATTCAAAAGGGGGCCTGAAGTAGTGTAATCAACAGATTCAAAAGGGGGCTGAAGTTAGTGTAATCAACAGATTCAAAAGGGGGCCTGAAGTAGTGTAATCAACAGATTCAAAAGGGGGCCTGAAGTAGTGTAATCAACAGATTCAAAAGGGGCCTGAAGTAGTGTAATCAACAGATTCAAAAGGGGGCCTGAAGTAGTGTAATCAACAGATTCAAAAGTAGTGTAATCAACAGATTCAAAAAGGGGCCTGAAGTAGTGTAATCAACAGATTCAAAATGGGGCCTGAAGTAGTGTAATCAACAGATTCAAAAGGGGGCCTGAAGTAGTGTAATCAACAGATTTCAAAATTGGGGCCTGAAGTAGTGTAATCAACAGATAATCAAAAGGGGGCCTGAAGTAGTGTAATCAACAGATTCAAAAGGGGGCCTGAAGTAGTGTAATCAACAGATTCAAAAGGGGGCCTGAGGTAGTGTAATCAACAGATTCAAAATGGGGCCTGAAGTAGTGTAATCAACAGATTCAAAAGGGGGCCTGAAGTAGTGTAATCAACAGATTCAAAAGGGGGCCTGAAGTAGTGTAATCAACAGATTCAAAAGGGGGCCTGAAGTAGTGTAATCAACAGATTCAAAAGGGGGCCTGAAGTAGTGTAATCAACAGATTCAAAAGGGGGCCTGAAGTAGTGTAATCAACAGATTCAAAAGGGGGCCTGAAGTAGTGTAATCAACAGATTCAAAAGGGGGCCTGAAGTAGTGTAATCAACAGATTCAAAAGGGGGCCTGAAGTAGTGTAATCAACAGATTCAAAAGGGGGCTGAAGTTGTGTAATCAACAGAGTCAAAGGGGGCCTGAAGTAGTGTAATCAACAGATTCAAAAGGGGGAAGAGTAATCAACAGATTCAAAATAGGTGGGAAATGAGGTGTATTTATCCCGGGACACACCCAGCCCAGGTGTGTCTGCATGGAGAGAGTCTCCTCAATGACTGGGGGAAGAGGTGTATTTATCCCGGGACACACCCAGGCCCAGGTGTGTCTGCATGGAGAGAGTCTCCTCAATGACTGGGGGAAGAGGTGTATTTATCCCGGGACACACCCAGCCCAGGTGTGTCTGCATGGAGAGAGTCTCCTCAATGACTGGGGGAAGAGGTGTATTTATCCGGGACACACCCAGGCCCAGGTGTGTCTGCATGGAGAGAGTCTCCTCAATGACTGGGGGAAGAGGTGTATTTATCCCGGGACACACCCAGCCCAGGTGTGTCTGCATGGAGAGAGTCTCCTCAATGACTGGGGGAAGAGGTGTATTTATCCGGGGACACACCCAGCCCAGCTGTGTCTGCATGGAGAGAGTCTCCTCAATGACTGGGGGAAGAGGTGTATTTATCCCGGGACACACCCAGGCCCAGGTGTGTCTGCATGGAGAGAGTCTCCTCGATGACTGGGGGAAGAGGTGGATTTATCCCGGGACACACCCAGCCCAGGTGTGTCTGCATGGAGAGAGTCTCCTCAATGACTGGGGGAAGAGGTGTATTTCTCCTGGGACACACCCAGCCCAGGTGTGTCTGCATGGAGAGAGGGGTTCCCCGCTTCTGTTATTCTCCTTTACAATGCCCTGCTTCTGTTATTCTCCTTTACAATGCCCTGCTTCTGTTATTCTCCTTTACAATGCCCTGCTTCTGTTATTCTCCTTTACAATGCCCTGCTTCTGTTATTCTCCTTTACAATGCCCTGCTTCTGTTATTCTCCTTTACAATGCCCTGCTTCTGTTATTCTCCTTTACAATGCCCTGCTTCTGTTATTCTCCTTTACAATGCCCTGCTTCTGTTATTCTCCTTTACAATGCCCTGCTTCTGTTATTCTCCTTTACAATGCCCTGCTTCTGTTATTCTCCTTTACAATGCCCTGCTTCTGTTATTCTCCTTTACTGTCCTGCCTTTTGAACTATAAAGAAGTGTCACGTGTCGTAACATCTTTACAATGATTATTATCTAGTTCCCCTTGGTCCTCTCTGAGCAGTGTTGTCTTATAGTTGATGTTGTGTGAAGATTAAACCCTCCTTCTGAATGAAACGGTCTGTTAGAGACACTATGCAGATATCACTCCTCCGTTTCCCGGTTGTAAAACTCTAATAGTTTGCCTCTTTTCAGTTTATGGGACAAAACAAGCGAGTGTAGTTAGAATCATTGTACCATCTAAACCCGCTGTGAAAATATGGAATATAAATATATTAGCCATAAACCAAAATATTGTATTTTCAGCTGTTTACAAAACCGAAAGCAAAAGACGCTTAAACGGAACATGAATTACCAGAGACATAGACATACAGCACATAGACATACAGCGCATAGACATGCAGCACATATACATACAGCACATAGACATACAGCACATAGACATACAGCACATAGACATACAGCACATAGACATACAGCGCATAGACATGCAGCACATAGACATACAGCACATAGACAGACAGCACATAGACATGCGACACAGACAGACAGCACATAGACACACAGCACATAGACATACAGCACATAGACATACAGCACATAGACATACAGCACATAGACATACAGCACATAGACAGACATACAGCACATAGACAGACAGACATACAGCACAGACATACACAGACATACAGCACATAGACATACAGCACATAGACATACAGCACATAGACATACAGCACATAGACAGACAGCACATAGACATACAGCACAGACAGCACATAGACAGACAGACATAGCACAGACAGCACATAGACAGACAGCACACAGACAGACAGCACATAGACAGACAGCACATAGACATACAGCACATAGACATACAGCACATAGACATACAGCGCATAGACATGCAGCACATAGACATACAGCACATAGACAGACAGCACATAGACATGCGACACAGACAGACAGCACATAGACACACAGCACATAGACATACAGCACATAGACATACAGCACATAGACATACAGCACATAGACATACAGCACATAGACATACAGCACATAGACATACAGCACATAGACATACAGCACATAGACATACAGCACATAGACATACAGCACATAGACATACAGCACATAGACATACGGCACATAGACATACAGCACATAGACATACAGCACATAGACATACAGCACATAGACATACAGCACATAGACATACGGCACATAGACATACGGCACATAGACATACAGCACATAGACATACAGCACATAGACATACAGCACATAGACATACAGCACATAGACATACAGCACATAGACATACAGCACATAGACATACAGCACATAGACATGCAGCACATAGACATACAGCACATAGACATACAGCACATAGACATACAGCACATAGACATGCAGCACATAGACATGCAGCACATAGACATGCAGCACATAGACATACAGCACATAGACATATGGCAGATAGACATACAGCACATAGACATGCAGCACATAGACATACAGCACATAGACATGCGGCACATAGACACGCGGCACATAGACACACAGCACATAGACATACAGCACATAGACATACAGCACATAGACATACAGCACATAGAACATCATTTTTTTATTTTACCTTAATTTAAACTTTATTTAACAAGTCAGTGAAGAACACATTATTATTTACAATGATGGCCTACCAGGGACCAGTGGGTTAACCAGTGGGTTAACTAGTGGGTTAACTAGTGGGTTAACCAGTGGGTTAACCAGTGGGTTAACTAGTGGGTTAACCAGTGGGTTAACCAGTGGGTTAACTGCCTTGTTCAGGGGCAGAACGACAGATTTTTACCTTGTCAGCTCTGGGATTCGATCTAGCAACCTTTCGGTCTCTGGCCCACCGCTCTAACCACTAGGCGACCAGCCGCACCAAAATCTACCGCTTTGAAGTGACATATTGTAACTTTGTTCAGGAATTATAGATGAGAAAATATAGAAAACAAACGTACAGCTTTTTGAATCACCGTTTAAATGTTGATTTGTAAGCTAATACTTTGCTATAAGAAAAATACATCTGTTTATCAGATCATAAATACCAACCTTTTAATGAGAAATAACATGAAGAGCACTAGACTACATGGCTTAGTGGTGAAATCTCCCGGTTAAACCTCTTATTTGGCTTTTTTTTACTTTACAACAGTTATGTAAGTCGTGTTTTCACTGACATCCACATTCATCTTATGTAACGTGATGGTGCTGAGGAGAGATGATGTGTTTCTGGGTACACGGCAGTATGAAAGAGATTCCACTAACACATCGCGTGTTGCTTTCCACTCACTCGCCTTTTCCACTCGTTTGTTGACCCCAACAATCATTACCAATGATGAGGACAATTGGCTTGTTTTTTTTTTGTTTTAGCTGCTTTAGGCTTTGGGGTTTAGTCTTTAGACGGTTTATGTGAATGGGTGTTTCCTCTGGCCCCTGAGGGGAGAGGGGCTTAAAGACGCCGCGGTCTCACAGTGATACAATGCTGCTGTATCACCTCCATTGGTCCTCTGAGCGGAGAGAGACAGAGGGAGAGGGACGGAGGGAGAGGGACGGAGGGAGAGGGACGGAGGGAGAGAGACGGAGGGAGAGAGACGGAGGGAGAGAGACAGAGGGAGAGAGACAGAGGGAGAGAGACAGAGGGAGAGAGACAGAGGGAGAGAGACAGAGGGAGAGAGACGGAGGGAGAGGGACGGAGGGAGAGAGACAGAGGGAGAGGGACAGGGGGTAGAGAGATGGAGGGACGGAGGGAGAGAGACAGAGGAGAGAGACAGAGGGGGACAGAGGAGAGAGACAGAGGAGACATGGGAGAGAGACAGAGGGAGAGAGACAGAGGGGAGAGAGACAGAGGGGAGGACAGAGGGAGAGAGACGGAGGGAGAGAGACGGAGGGAGAGGGACGGAGGGAGAGAGACAGAGGGAGAGAGACGGAGGGAGAGGGGGAGGGAGAGAGACAGAGGGAGAGGACAGAGGGAGAGGGACAGAGGGAGAGAGACGGAGGGAGAGAGACGAGGGAGGAGGGAGAGAGACAGAGGGAGAGGGACAGGGGGTAGAGAGATGGAGGAGGGAGAGAGGGACAGGGGGAGGGACAGGGGGAGAGATGGAGGGAGGGAGAGGGACAGGGGTAGAGAGATGGAGGGAGGGAGAGGGACAGAGCAGATGGAGGGAGGGAGGGACAGGGGGTAGAGAGATGGAGGGAGAGGGAGAGAGGGAGGGACAGGGGGAAAGGGACAGGGGGTAGAGATGGAGGGAGGGAGAGGGACAGGAGGTAGAGAGTTGGAGGCAGAGAGGGACAGGGGTAGAGAGATGGAGGGGAGAGAGGGACAGGGGGTAGAGAGATGGAGGAGAGGAGGGAGAGAGGGACAGGGGGTAGAGAGAGGGACAGGGACATGGGGTAGAGAGATGGAGGGAGGGAGAGGCACAGGGGGTAGAAAGCTGGAGGGAGGGAGAGAGAGATGGAGGGTGTGGTTGGCAGACATTTTGTTGGACCAGGTATTTAATTTAATTCTAGTGTTATAGCCTTTCCCACAACGCCACATCCCTGACCTTTACTCTGTTGATTACAGCCTGACCTTTACTCTGTTGAGGTCTGGAGATATAGGGGTAACTGAGGTATAGAGATATAGGGGTAACTGAGGTATAGAGATATAGGGGTAACTGAGGTATAGAGATATAGGGGTAACTGGGGTATAGAGATATACTGATAACTGAGGTATGGAGATATAGGGGTAACTGAGGTATAGAGATATAGGGGTAACTGAGGTATAGAGATATAGGGGTAACTGAGGTATAGAGATATAGGGGTAACTGAGGTATAGAGATATAGGGGTAACTGAGGTATAGAGATATAGGGGTAACTGAGGTATAGAGATATAGGGGTAACTGAGGTATAGAGATATAGGGGTAACAGAAGTATAGAGATATAGGGGTAACTGGGGTATAGAGATATAGGGGTAACTGAGGTCTAGATACAGTATATAGGGGTAACTGGGGTATAGAGATATAGGGGTAACTGAGGTATAGAGATATCAAATCAAATCCAATTGTATTTGTCACATACACATGGTTAGCAGATGTTAATGTGAGTGTAGCGAAATGCTTGTGCTTCTAGTTCTGACAATGCAGTAAAAACCAACAAGTAATCTAGCTAACAATTCCACAACTACTACCTTATAGACACAAGTGTAAGGGGATAAAGAATATGTACATAAATATATATGAATGAGTGATGGTACAGAGCAGCATAGGCAAGATACAGTAGATGGTATTGAGTACAGTATATACATATGAGATGAGTATGTATGTATAGGGGTAACTGGGGTCTAGAGATATAGGGGTAACTGAGGTCTAGAGATATAGGGGTAACTGAGGTCTAGAGATATAGGGGTAACTGAGGTCTAGATACAGTATATAGGGTTTAACTGAGGTCTAGATACAGTATATAGGGGTAACTGAGGTCTAGATACAGTATATAGGGTTTAACTGAGGTCTAGATACAGTATATAGGGTTTAACTGAGGTCTAGATACAGTATATAAGGTTTAACTGAGGTCTAGAGATATAGGGGTAACTGAGGTCTAGAGATATAGGGGTAACTGAGGTATAGAGATATAGGGGTAACTGAGGTCTAGAGATATAGGGGTAACTGGGGTCTAGAGATATAGGGGTAACTGAGGTCTAGAGATATAGGGGTAACTGAGGTATGGAGATATAGGGGTAACTGAGGTCTAGAGATATAGGGGTAACTGAGGTATGGAGATATAGGGGTAACTGGGGTATAGAGATATAGGGGTAACATGGGTATAGAGATATAGGGGTAACTGAGGTCTAGAGATATAGGGGTAACTGAGGTATAGAGATATAGGGGTAACTGATATAGGGGTAATGGAGATATAAGGGGTAACTGGGGTCTAGAGATATAGGGGTAACAGGATATAGGGGTAAGAGATATAGGGGTAACTGAGGTCTAGAGATATAGGGGTAACAGGGATATGGATATATAGGGGTAACTGAGGTCTAGAGATATAGGGGTAACTGGGGTCTAGACACAGTATATAGTCTAGGGTAAATGAGGTCTAGAGATATAGGGGTAAATGAGGTCTAGAGATATAGGGGTAACTGGGGTCTAGAGATATAGGGGTAACTGGGGTATAGAGATATAGGGGTAACATGGGTATAGAGATATGGGGTCTAGAGATATAGGGTAACTGAGGTATGGAGATATAGGGGTAACTGGGGTATAGAGATATAGGGGTAACTGGGGTCTGGAGATATAGGGGTAACTGGGGTCTAGAGATATAGGGGTAACAGGGATATGGATATATAGGGGTAACTGAGGTCTAGAGATATAGGGGTAACTGGGGTCTAGACACAGTATATAGGGGTAAATGAGGTCTAGAGATATAGGGGTAAATGAGGTCTAGAGATATAAGGGTAACTGGGGTATAGAGATATAGGGGTAACTGAGGTCTAGAGATATAGGGGTAACTGGGGTATAGAGATATAGGGGTAACATGGGTATAGAGATATAGGGGTAACTGAGGTCTAGAGATATAGGGGTAACTGAGGTATAGAGATATAGGGGTAACTGGGGTCTGGAGATATAGGGGTAACTGGGGTATAGAGATATAGGGGTAACTGGGGTCTGGAGATATAGGGGTAACTGGGGTATAGAGATATAGGGGTAACTGAGGTATGGAGATATAGGGGTAACTGAGGTCTAGAGATATAGGGGTAACTGAGGTATGGAGATATAAGGGTAACTGAGGTATAGAGATATAGGGGTAACTGAGGTCTAGAGATATAGGGGTAACTGAGGTCTAGATCTATAGGGGTAACTGAGGTATAGAGATATCAAATCAAATGAGGTCTAGAGATATAGGGGTAAATGCGGTCTAGAGATATAGGGGTAAATGAGGTCTAGAGATAGATATAGGGGTAACTGGGGTATAGAGATATACTGGTAACTGAGGTCTAGAGATATAGGGGTAACTGGGGTCTAGATACAGTATATAGGGGTAAATGAGGTCTCGAGATATAGGGGTAAATGAGGTCTAGAGATATAGGGATAACTGGGGTATAGAGATATAGGGGTAACATGGGTATAGAGATATAGGGGTAACTGAGGTCTAGAGATATAGGGGTAACTGAGGTCTAGAGATATAGGGGTAACTGAGGTCTAGAGATATAGGGGTAACTGAGGTATAGAGATATAGGGGTAACTGAGGTATAGAGATATAGGGGTAACTGAGGTATAGAGATATAGGGGTAACATGGGTATAGAGATATAGGGGTAACTGAGGTCTAGAGATATAGGGGTAACTGGGGTCTAGAGATATAGGGGTAACTGGGGTATAGAGATATAGGGGTAACTAATCAAATCAAATCAAATCACATTTATTTATATAGCCCTTCGTACATCAGCTGATATCTCAAAGTGCTGTACAGAAACCCAGCCTAAAACCCCAAACTCCAAGCAATGCAGGTGTAGAAGCACGGTGGCTAGGAAAAACTCCCTAGAAAGGCCAAAACCTAGGAAGAAACCTAGAGAGGAACCAGGCTATGTGGGGTGGCCAGTCCTCTTCTGGCTGTGCCGGGTGGATATTATAACAGAACATGGCCAAGATGCTCAAATGTTCATAAATGACCAGCATGGTCGAATAATAGTAAGGCAGAACAGTTGAAACTGGAGAAGTAACTGAGGTATAGAGATATAGGGGTAACTGAGGTCTAGAGATATAGGGGTAACTGAGGTATAGAGATATAGGGGTAACCGAGGTCTAGAGATATAGGGGTAACTGAGGTATAGAGATATAGGGGTAACAGGGATATAGAGATATAGGGGTAACTGGGGTATAGATATATAGGGGTAACAGGGATATAGGGGTAACTGAGGTCTAGATATATAGGCTGTGTCTGTCATTTCCATACTGCGGTCTACTGAACTGAAGGTGCTCTAGGTGCTGATCCAGGCCCGGTATGTGGGCTGAACTGTGTGTCCTGCTTGATTTGTCATCAATAATCCACATACTGTAGAGCAGAGTACGCCAACCAGGCTGCTGCCACACTGTGACAAACAGCCCCAGGACTGGAGAACAGGAAGAGACAGAGAGGAGAGAGAGAGGACAGAGGAAGAGAGAGGACAGAGGAGAGAGAGGATAGAGGAAGAGAAGAAGAGAGAGGACACAGGAAGAGAGAGGACAGAGGAAGAGAGAGGATAGAGGAAGAGAGAGGACAGAGGAGAGAGAGGACAGAGGAGAGAGAGGATAGAGGAAGAGAAGAAGAGAGAGGACACAGGAAGAGAGAGGACAGAGGAAGAGAGAGGACAGAGGAAGAGAGAGGACAGAGGAGAAAGAGAGGACAGAGGAAGAGAGAGGACAGAGGAAGAGAGAGGACAGAGGAAGAGAAGAAGAGAGAGGAAGATAGAGGGCAGATGAAGAGAGAGGACACAGGAAGAGAGAGGACAGAGGAGAGAGAGAGGACAGAGGAGAGAGAGGAAGAGAAGAAGAGAGAGGAAGAGAAGAAGAGAGAGGAAGAGAGAGAGGGGAAGAGACAGAGAGGAAGAGAGAGGAAGAGACAGAGAGGAAGAGAGAGGGAGAGGGGAAGAGAGAGGAGAGGGGAAGAGACAGAGAGGAAGAGACAGAGAGGAAGAGACAGAGAGGAAGAGAGAGGGAGAGAGGAAGAGGAGAGGAAGAGAGAGAGTAGAGGGGAAGAGACAGAGAGGAAGAGAGAGGGAGAGAGGAAGAGGAGAGGAAGAGAGAGAGTAGAGGGGAAGAGACAGAGAGGAAGAGAGAGGGAGAGAGGAAGAGGAGAGGAAGAGAGAGAGTAGAGGGGAAGAGACAGAGAGGAAGTGAGAGTGAGAGTGGAGAGCGGAAGAGACAGAGAGGAAGAGAGAGGGAGAGAGGAAGAGAGAGAGATGGAGAGAGAGCAGAGAGGAAGTGAGAGTGAGAGAGGAGAGGGGAAGAGACAGAGAGGAAGTGAGAGTGAGAGTGGAGAGGGGAAGAGACAGAGAGGAAGAGAGGGAGAGAGGAAGAGAGAGGGAGAGGGAGAGAGAGAGATGGAGAGAGAGTAGAGGGGAAGAGAGAGGAGAGGGGAAGAGACAGAGAGGAAGAGTGGAAGTCACTTGACAGGACAAATCACCTTGACCTGAGATTCACCTCCTCAATGTCTTGCTGGTTCAGATTCACCCTCGGTGCTCGCTGCTCTTTTCAGCCGTAAATAGTCAGTATGACTTCTGGGCCCAGCGGACTCAGTCACATGACTGCATATAGAGTCCATTAAAACATCAACCACTGCACCCTTTCCTTCAACTTGATTCAAACTGAAAAGTGTGTGGACATACTGTTACATCGGTTACATCCTATAATTAATTTCAATACTTGATCTGTTTTAGAAATCAGCGTTTCTCCGAGGACTGTAGTTGAAAGCAGACAGGTGGACAGACACCACACCACCCCTCTCCTCCAGTAAGGTTGAACCTGTCTCTAATCAACAGACAGATACCACACCTCTCCTCCAGTAAGGTTGAACCTGTCTCTAATCAACAGACAGATACCACACCTCTCCTCCAGTAAGGTTGAACCTGTCTCTAATCAACAGACAGACACCACACCACACCTCTCCTCCAGTAAGGTTGAACCTGTCTCTAATCAACAGACAGATACCACACCTCTCCTCCAGTAAGGTTGAACCTGTCTCTAATCAACAGACAGATACCACACCTCTCCTCCAGTAAGGTTGAACCTGTCTCTAATCAACAGACAGATACCACACCTCTCCTCCAGTAAGGTTGAACCTGTCTCTAATCAACAGACAGATACCACACCTCTCCTCCAGTAAGGTTGAACCTGTCTCTAATCAACAGACAGATACCACACCTCTCCTCCAGTAAGGTTGAACCTGTCTCTAATCAACAGACAGATACCACACCTCTCCTCCAGTAAGGTTGAACCTGTCTCTAATCAACAGACAGATACCACACCTCTCCTCCAGTAAGGTTGAACCTGTCTCTAATCAACAGACAGATACCACACCTCTCCTCCAGTAAGGTTGAACCTGTCTCTAATCAGACAGACAGATACCACACCTCTCCTCCAGTAAGGTTGAACCTGTCTCTAATCAACAGACAGATACCACACCTCTCCTCCAGTAAGGTTGAACCTGTCTCTAATCAACAGACAGACACCACACCTCTCCTCCAGTAAGGTTGAACCTGTCTCTAATCAACAGACAGATACCACACCTCTCCTCCAGTAAGGTTGAACCTGTCTCTAATCAACAGACAGATACCACACCTCTCCTCCAGTAAGGTTGAACCTGTCTCTAATCAACAGACAGATACCACACCTCTCCTCCAGTAAGGTTGAACCTGTCTCTAATCAACAGACAGATACCACACCTCTCCTCCAGTAAGGTTGAACCTGTCTCTAATCAACAGACAGATACCACACCTCTCCTCCAGTAAGGTTGAACCTGTCTCTAATCAACAGACAGATACCACACCTCTCCTCCAGTAAGGTTGAACCTGTCTCTAATCAACAGACAGATACCACACCTCTCCTCCAGTAAGGTTGAACCTGTCTCTAATCAACAGACAGATACCACACCTCTCCTCCAGTAAGGTTGAACCTGTCTCTAATCAACAGACAGACACCACACCTCTCCTCCAGTAAGGTTGAACCTGTCTCTAATCAACAGACAGATACCACACCTCTCCTCCAGTAAGGTTGAACCTGTCTCTAATCAACAGACAGATACCACACCTCTCCTCCAGTAAGGTTGAACCTGTCTCTAATCAACAGACAGATACCACACCTCTCCTCCAGTAAGGTTGAACCTGTCTCTAATCAACAGACAGATACCACACCTCTCCTCCAGTAAGGTTGAACCTGTCTCTAATCAACAGACAGATACCACACCTCTCCTCCAGTAAGGTTGAACCTGTCTCTAATCAACAGACAGATACCACACCTCTCCTCCAGTAAGGTTGAACCTGTCTCTAATCAACAGACAGATACCACACCTCTCCTCCAGTAAGGTTGAACCTGTCTCTAATCAACAGACAGACACCACACCTCTCCTCCAGTAAGGTTGAACCTGTCTCTAATCAACAGACAGATACCACACCTCTCCTCCAGTAAGGTTGAACCTGTCTCTAATCAACAGACAGATACCACACCTCTCCTCCAGTAAGGTTGAACCTGTCTCTAATCAACAGACAGATACCACACCTCTCCTCCAGTAAGGTTGAACCTGTCTCTAATCAACAGACAGATACCACACCTCTCCTCCAGTAAGGTTGAACCTGTCTCTAATCAACAGACAGATACCACACCTCTCCTCCAGTAAGGTTGAACCTGTCTCTAATCAACAGACAGATACCACACCTCTCCTCCAGTAAGGTTGAACCTGTCTCTAATCAACAGACAGATACCACACCTCTCCTCCAGTAAGGTTGAACCTGTCTCTAATCAACAGACAGATACCACACCTCTCCTCCAGTAAGGTTGAACCTGTCTCTAATCAACAGACAGATACCACACCTCTCCTCCAGTAAGGTTGAACCTGTCTCTAATCAACAGACAGATACCACACCACACCTCTCCTCCAGTAAGGTTGAACCTGTCTCTAATCAACAGACAGATACCACACCTCTCCTCCAGTAAGGTTGAACCTGTCTCTAATCAACAGACAGATACCACACCTCTCCTCCAGTAAGGTTGAACCTGTCTCTAATCAACAGACAGATACCACACCTCTCCTCCAGTAAGGTTGAACCTGTCTCTAATCAACAGACAGACACCACACCTCTCCTCCAGTAAGGTTGAACCTGTCTCTAATCAACAGACAGATACCACACCTCTCCTCCAGTAAGGTTGAACCTGTCTCTAATCAACAGACAGATACCACACCTCTCCTCCAGTAAGGTTGAACCTGTCTCTAATCAACATACAGACACCACACCACACCTCTCCTCCAGTGAGGTTGAACCTGTCTCTAATCAACATACAGATACCACACCTCTCCTCCAGTAAGGTTGAACCTGTCTCTAATCAACAGACAGACACCACACCTCTCCTCCAGTAAGGTTGAACCTGTCTCTAATCAACAGACAGATACCACACCTCTCCTCCAGTAAGGTTGAACCTGTCTCTAATCAACAGACAGATACCACACCTCTCCTCCAGTAAGGTTGAACCTGTCTCTAATCAACAGACAGATACCACACCTCTCCTCCAGTAAGGTTGAACCTGTCTCTAATCAACAGACAGATACCACACCTCTCCTCCAGTAAGGTTGAACCTGTCTCTAATCAACAGACAGATACCACACCTCTCCTCCAGTAAGGTTGAACCTGTCTCTAATCAACAGACAGATACCACACCTCTCCTCCAGTAAGGTTGAACCTGTCTCTAATCAACAGACAGATACCACACCTCTCCTCCAGTAAGGTTGAACCTGTCTCTAATCAACAGACAGATACCACACCTCTCCTCCAGTAAGGTTGAACCTGTCTCTAATCAACAGACAGACACCACACCTCTCCTCCAGTAAGGTTGAACCTGTCTCTAATCAACAGACAGACACCACACCTCTCCTCCAGTAAGGTTGAACCTGTCTCTAATCAACAGACAGATACCACACCTCTCCTCCAGTAAGGTTGAACCTGTCTCTAATCAACATACAGACACCACACCACACCTCTCCTCCAGTGAGGTTGAACCTGTCTCTAATCAACATACAGATACCACACCTCTCCTCCAGTAAAGGTTGAACCTGTCTCTAATCAACAGACAGATACCACACCTCTCCTCCAGTAAGGTTGAACCTGTCTCTAATCAACAGACAGATACCACACCTCTCCTCCAGTAAGGTTGAACCTGTCTCTAATCAACATACAGACACCACACCACACCTCTCCTCCAGTAAGGTTGAACCTGTCTCTAATCAACATACAGATACCACACCTCTCCTCCAGTAAGGTTGAACCTGTCTCTAATCAACAGACAGATACCACACCTCTCCTCCAGTAAGGTTGAACCTGTCTCTAATCAACAGACAGATACCACACCTCTCCTCCAGTAAGGTTGAACCTGTCTCTAATCAACAGACAGATACCACACCTCTCCTCCAGTAAGGTTGAACCTGTCTCTAATCAACAGACAGATACCACACCTCTCCTCCAGTAAGGTTGAACCTGTCTCTAATCAACAGACAGATACCACACCTCTCCTCCAGTAAGGTTGAACCTGTCTCTAATCAACAGACAGATACCACACCTCTCCTCCAGTAAGGTTGAACCTGTCTCTAATCAACAGACAGACACCACACCTCTCCTCCAGTAAGGTTGAACCTGTCTCTAATCAACAGACAGATACCACACCTCTCCTCCAGTAAGGTTGAACCTGTCTCTAATCAACAGACAGATACCACACCTCTCCTCCAGTAAGGTTGAACCTGTCTCTAATCAACAGACAGATACCACACCTCTCCTCCAGTAAGGTTGAACCTGTCTCTAATCAACAGACAGATACCACACCTCTCCTCCAGTAAGGTTGAACCTGTCTCTAATCAACAGACAGACACACCACACCTCTCCTCCAGTAAGGTTGAACCTGTCTCTAATCAACAGACAGACACCACACCTCTCCTCCAGTAAGGTTGAACCTGTCTCTAATCAACAGACAGATACCACACCTCTCCTCCAGTAAGGTTGAACCTGTCTCTAATCAACAGACAGATACCACACCTCTCCTCCAGTAAGGTTGAACCTGTCTCTAATCAACAGACAGATACCACACCTCTCCTCCAGTAAGGTTGAACCTGTCTCTAATCAACAGACAGACACCACACCTCTCCTCCAGTAAGGTTGAACCTGTCTCTAATCAACAGACAGATACCACACCTCTCCTCCAGTAAGGTTGAACCTGTCTCTAATCAACAGACAGATACCACACCTCTCCTCCAGTAAGGTTGAACCTGTCTCTAATCAACAGACAGATACCACACCTCTCCTCCAGTAAGGTTGAACCTGTCTCTAATCAACAGACAGATACCACACCTCTCCTCCAGTAAGGTTGAACCTGTCTCTAATCAACAGACAGACACCACACCTCTCCTCCAGTAAGGTTGAACCTGTCTCTAATCAACAGACAGATACCACACCTCTCCTCCAGTAAGGTTGAACCTGTCTCTAATCAACAGACAGATACCACACCTCTCCTCCAGTAAGGTTGAACCTGTCTCTAATCAACAGACAGATACCACACCTCTCCTCCAGTAAGGTTGAACCTGTCTCTAATCAACAGACAGATACCACACCTCTCCTCCAGTAAGGTTGAACCTGTCTCTAATCAACAGACAGATACCACACCTCTCCTCCAGTAAGGTTGAACCTGTCTCTAATCAACAGACAGATACCACACCTCTCCTCCAGTAAGGTTGAACCTGTCTCTAATCAACAGACAGATACCACACCTCTCCTCCAGTAAGGTTGAACCTGTCTCTAATCAACAGACAGATACCACACCTCTCCTCCAGTAAGGTTGAACCTGTCTCTAATCAACAGACAGATACCACACCTCTCCTCCAGTAAGGTTGAACCTGTCTCTAATCAACAGACAGACACCACACCTCTCCTCCAGTAAGGTTGAACCTGTCTCTAATCAACAGACAGATACCACACCTCTCCTCCAGTAAGGTTGAACCTGTCTCTAATCAACAGACAGATACCACACCTCTCCTCCAGTAAGGTTGAACCTGTCTCTAATCAACAGACAGATACCACACCTCTCCTCCAGTAAGGTTGAACCTGTCTCTAATCAACAGACAGATACCACACCTCTCCTCCAGTAAGGTTGAACCTGTCTCTAATCAACAGACAGATACCACACCTCTCCTCCAGTAAGGTTGAACCTGTCTCTAATCAACAGACAGATACCACACCTCTCCTCCAGTAAGGTTGAACCTGTCTCTAATCAACAGACAGATACCACACCTCTCCTCCAGTAAGGTTGAACCTGTCTCTAATCAACAGACAGATACCACACCTCTCCTCCAGTAAGGTTGAACCTGTCTCTAATCAACAGACAGACACCACACCACACCTCTCCTCCAGTAAGGTTGAACCTGTCTCTAATCAACAGACAGATACCACACCTCTCCTCCAGTAAAGGTTGAACCTGTCTCTAATCAACAGACAGACACCACACCTCTCCTCCAGTAAGGTTGAACCTGTCTCTAATCAACAGACAGATACCACACCTCTCCTCCAGTAAGGTTGAACCTGTCTCTAATCAACAGACAGATACCACACCTCCTGTAGGTTGAACCTCCTAATCAACAGACAGACTCCTCCACTAGGCAACCTGCAGACAGGTACTATACTGAAGGTTGAACCTGTCTCTAATCAACAGACAGATACACCTGACACCTCTAACTAGGCAACCAGTAAGGTTGAACCTGTACTATACTGAATGGTATGACCTGACTGTAACTAGGCATACCACACTGTACACACCTATACTCCATGGTATGGTTGACTGTCTCTAATCAACAGACAGGTACTATACATACTATACTGAATGGTATGAGAGACTGTAACTAGGCTGGGTACTCTACTATACAGAATGGTATGAGAGACTGTAACTAGGCAACCTGGTGGGTACTATACCTACTATACTGAATGGTATGAGAGACTGTAACTAGGCAACCTGGTGGGTACCATACTGTACTATACTGAATGGTATGAGAGACTGTAACTAGGCAACCTGGTGGGTACTATACTGTACTATACTGAATGGTATGAGAGACTGTAACTAGGCAACCTGGGTCTACTAATACTGAACAGACAGACTGTAACTAGGCAACCTCTGGGTCTATACTACTATACTGAATGGTTGAAGACTGTAACTAATCAACCAGATGGGTACACACCACATACTGTACTATACTGAATGGTATGAGAGACTGTAACTAGGCAACTGGGTACAGATACTGTACTATACTGAATGGTATGAGAGACTGTAACTAGGCAACCCTGGGTACTACTGTACTATACTGAATGGTATGAGAGACTGTAACTAGGCAACCTGCTGGGTACTACTGTACTATACTGAATGGTATGAGAGACTGTAACTAGAGCAACCTGCTGGGTACTATACTGAATGGTATGAGAGACTGTAACTAGGCAACCTGGTGGGTACTATACTGTACTATACTGAATGGTATGAAGACTGTAACTAGGCAACCTGCTGGGTACTGTACTATATGAATGGTATGAGAGACTGTAACCAGCAACCTGGTGGGTACTATACTGTACTATACTGAATGGTATGAGAGACTGTAACTAGGCAACCTGCTGGGTACTGTACTGTACTATACTGAATGGTATGAGAGACTGTAACTAGGCAACCTCCTGGGTACTGTACTGTACTATACTGAATGGTATGAGAGACTGTAACTAGGCAACCTGCTGGGTACTGTACTGTACTATACTGAATGGTATGAGAGACTGTAACTAGGCAACCTGCTGGGTACTATACTGTACTATACTGAATGGTATGAGAGACTGTAACTAGGCAACCTGCTGGGTACTATACTGTACTATACTGAATGGTATGAGAGACTGTAACTAGGCAACCTGTGGGTACTATACTGTACTATACTGAATGGTATGAGAGACTGTAACTAGGCAACCTGGTGGGTACTATACTGTACTATACTGAATGGTATGAGAGACTGTAACTAGGCAACCTGCTGGGTACTGTACTATACTGAATGGTATGAGAGACTGTAACTAGGAGAACCTGGTGGGTACTGGGTACTGTACTATACTGAATGGTATGAGAGACTGTAACTAGGCAACCTGCTGGGTACCATACTGTACTATACTGAATGGTATGAGAGACTGTAACTAGACAACCTGCTGGGTACTGTACTATACTGAATGGTATGAGAGACTGTAACTAGGCAACCTGCTGGGTACTGTACTATACTGAATGGTATGAGTGACTGTAACTAGGCAACCTGCTGGGTACTGTACTATACTGAATGGTATGAGAGACTGTAACTAGGCAACCTGCTGGGTACTGTACTATACTGAATGGTATGAGAGACTGTAACTAGGCAACCTGCTGGGTACTGTACTGAATGGTATGAGAGACTGTAACTAGGCAACCTGCTGGGTACTGTACTATACTGAATGGTATGAGAGACTGTAACTAGGCAACCTGCTGGGTACTGTACTGTACTATACTGAATGGTATGAGAGACTGTAACTAGGCAACCTGCTGGGTACTGTACTGTACTATACTGAATGGTATGAGAGACTGTAACTAGGCAACCTGCTGGGTACTGTACTGTACTATACTGAATGGTATGAGAGACTGTAACTAGGCAACCTGCTGGGTACTGTACTGTACTGAATGGTATGAGAGACTGTAACTAGGCAACCTGCTGGGTACTGTACTATACTGAATGGTATGAGAGACTGTAACTAGGCAACCTGCTGGGTACTGTACTATACTGAATGGTATGAGAGACTGTAACTAGGCAACCTGCTGGGTACTGTACTATACTGAATGGTATGAGAGACTGTAACTAGGCAACCTGCTGGGTACTGTACTGTACTATACTGAATGGTATGAGAGACTGTAACTAGGCAACCTGCTGGGTACTGTACTATACTGAATGGTATGAGAGACTGTAACTAGGCAAGGGTACTATACTGAATGGTATGAGAGACTGTAACTAGGCAACCTGCTGGGTACTGTACTATACTGAATGGTATGAGAGACTGTAACTAGGCAACCTGCTGGGTACTGTACTGTACTATACTGAATGGTATGAGAGACTGTAACTAGGCAACCTGCTGGGTACTGTACTATACTGAATGGTATGAGAGACTGTAACTAGGCAACCTGCTGGGTACTGTACTATACTGAATGGTATGAGAGACTGTAACTAGGCAACCTGCTGGGTACTGTACTATACTGAATGGTATGAGAGACTGTAACTAGGCAACCTGCTGGGTACTGTACTATACTGAATGGTATGAGAGACTGTAACTAGGCAACCTGCTGGGTACTGTACTATACTGAATGGTATGAGAGACTGTAACTAGGCAACCTGCTGGGTACTGTACTATACTGAATGGTATGAGAGACTGTAACTAGGCAACCTGCTGGGGTACTGTACTATACTGAATGGTATGAGAGACTGTAACTAGGCAACCTGCTGGGTACTGTACTGTACTATACTGAATGGTATGAGAGACTGTAACTAGGCAATCTGCTGGGTACTGTACTGTATTATACTGAATGGTATGAGAGACTGTAACTAGGCAACCTGCTGGGTACTGTACTGTACTATACTGAATGGTATGAGAGACTGTAACTAGGCAATCTGCTGGGTACTGTACTATACTGAATGGTATGAGAGACTGTAACTAGGCAACCTGCTGGGTACTGTACTATACTGAATGGTATGAGAGACTGTAACTGGGCAACCTGCTGGGTACTGTACTATACTGAATGGTATGAGAGACTGTAACTAGGCAACCTGCTGGGTACTGTACTATACTGAATGGTATGAGAGACTGTAACTAGGCAACCTGCTGGGTACTGTACTGTACTATACTGAATGGTATGAGAGACTGTAACTAGGCAACCTGCTGGGTACTGTACTATACTGAATGGTATGAGAGACTGTAACTAGGCAACCTGCTGGGGTACTGTACTATACTGAATGGTATGAGAGACTGTAACTAGGCAACCTGCTGGGTACTGTACTATACTGAATGGTATGAGAGACTGTAACTAGGCAACCTGCTGGGTACTGTACTATACTGAATGGTATGAGAGACTGTAACTAGGCAACCTGCTGGGTACTGTACTATACTGAATGGTATGAGAGACTGTAACTAGGCAACCTGCTGGGTACTGTACTATACTGAATGGTATGAGAGACTGTAACTAGGCAACCTGCTGGGTACTGTACTATACTGAATGGTATGAGAGACTGTAACTAGGCAACCTGCTGGGTACTGTACTATACTGAATGGTATGAGAGACTGTAACTAGGCAACCTGCTGGGTACTGTACTATACTGAATGGTATGAGAGACTGTAACTAGGCAACCTGCTGGGTACTGTACTATACTGAATGGTATGAGAGACTGTAACTAGGCAACCTGCTGGGTACTGTACTATACTGAATGGTATGAGAGACTGTAACTAGGCAACCTGCTGGGTACTGTACTATACTGAATGGTATGAGAGACTGTAACTAGGCAACCTGCTGGGTACTGTACTATACTGAATGGTATGAGAGACTGTAACTAGGCAACCTGCTGGGTACTGTACTGTACTATACTGAATGGTATGAGAGACTGTAACTAGGCAACCTGCTGGGGTACTGTACTATACTGAATGGTATGAGAGACTGTAACTAGGCAACCTGCTGGGTACTGTACTATACTGAATGGTATGAGAGACTGTAACTAGGCAACCTGCTGGGTACTGTACTATACTGAATGGTATGAGAGACTGTAACTAGGCAACCTGCTGGGTACTATACTGTACTATACTGAATGGTATGAGAGACTGTAACTAGGCAACCTGCTGGGTACTGTACTGTACTACTGAATGGTATGAGAGACTGTAACTAGGCAACCTGCTGGGTACTGTACTATACTGAATGGTATGAGAGACTGTAACTAGGCAACCTGCTGGGTACTGTACTATACTGAATGGTATGAGAGACTGTAACTAGGCAACCTGCTGGGTACTGTACTATACTGAATGGTATGAGAGACTGTAACTAGGCAACCTGCTGGGTACTGTACTATACTGAATGGTATGAGAGACTGTAACTAGGCAACCTGCTGGGTACTGTACTATACTGAATGGTATGAGAGACTGTAACTAGGCAACCTGCTGGGTACTGTACTATACTGAATGGTATGAGAGACTGTAACTAGGCAACCTGCTGGGTACTGTACTATACTGAATGGTATGAGAGACTGTAACTAGGCAACCTGCTGGGTACTGTACTATACTGAATGGTATGAGAGACTGTAACTAGGCAACCTGCTGGGTACTGTACTATACTGAATGGTATGAGAGACTGTAACTAGGCAACCTGCTGGGTACTGTACTATACTGAATGGTATGAGAGACTGTAACTAGGCAACCTGCTGGGTACTGTACTATACTGAATGGTATGAGAGACTGTAACTAGGCAACCTGCTGGGTACTGTACTATACTGAATGGTATGAGAGACTGTAACTAGGCAACCTGCTGGGTACTGTACTATACTGAATGGTATGAGAGACTGTAACTAGGCAACCTGCTGGGTACTGTACTATACTGAATGGTATGAGAGACTGTAACTAGGCAACCTGCTGGGTACTGTACTATACTGAATGGTATGAGAGACTGTAACTAGGCAACCTGCTGGGTACTGTACTGTACTATACTGAATGGTATGAGAGACTGTAACTAGGCAACCTGCTGGGTACTGTACTATACTGAATGGTATGAGAGACTGTAACTAGGCAACCTGCTGGGTACTGTACTATACTGAATGGTATGAGAGACTGTAACTAGGCAACCTGCTGGGTACTGTACTGTACTATACTGAATGGTATGAGAGACTGTAACTAGGCAACCTGCTGGGTACTGTACTATACTGAATGGTATGAGAGACTGTAACTAGGCAACCTGCTGGGTACTGTACTATACTGAATGGTATGAGAGACTGTAACTAGGCAACCTGCTGGGGTACTGTACTATACTGAATGGTATGAGAGACTGTAACTAGGCAACCTGCTGGGTACTGTACTATACTGAATGGTATGAGAGACTGTAACTAGGCAACCTGCTGGGTACTGTACTATACTGAATGGTATGAGAGACTGTAACTAGGCAACCTGCTGGGTACTGTACTATACTGAATGGTATGAGAGACTGTAACTAGGCAACCTGCTGGGTACTGTACTATACTGAATGGTATGAGAGACTGTAACTAGGCAACCTGCTGGGTACTGTACTATACTGAATGGTATGAGAGACTGTAACTAGGCAACCTGCTGGGTACTGTACTATACTGAATGGTATGAGAGACTGTAACTAGGCAACCTGCTGGGTACTGTACTATACTGAATGGTATGAGAGACTGTAACTAGGCAACCTGCTGGGTACTGTACTATACTGAATGGTATGAGAGACTGTAACTAGGCAACCTGCTGGGTACTGTACTATACTGAATGGTATGAGAGACTGTAACTAGGCAACCTGCTGGGTACTGTACTATACTGAATGGTATGAGAGACTGTAACTAGGCAACCTGCTGGGTACTGTACTATACTGAATGGTATGAGAGACTGTAACTAGGCAACCTGCTGGGTACTGTACTATACTGAATGGTATGAGAGACTGTAACTAGGCAACCTGCTGGGTTCTGTACTATACTGAATGGTATGAGAGACTGTAACTAGGCAACCTGCTGGGTACTGTACTATACTGAATGGTATGAGAGACTGTAACTAGGCAACCTGCTGGGTACTGTACTATACTGAATGGTATGAGAGACTGTAACTAGGCAACCTGCTGGGTACTGTACTATACTGAATGGTATGAGAGACTGTAACTAGGCAACCTGCTGGGTACTGTACTATACTGAATGGTATGAGAGACTGTAACTAGGCAACCTGCTGGGTACTGTACTATACTGAATGGTATGAGAGACTGTAACTAGGCAACCTGCTGGGTACTGTACTATACTGAATGGTATGAGAGACTGTAACTAGGCAACCTGCTGGGTACTGTACTATACTGAATGGTATGAGAGACTGTAACTAGGCAACCTGCTGGGTACTGTACTATACTGAATGGTATGAGAGACTGTAACTAGGCAACCTGCTGGGTACTGTACTATACTGAATGGTATGAGAGACTGTAACTAGGCAACCTGCTGGGTACTGTACTATACTGAATGGTATGAGAGACTGTAACTAGGCAACCTGCTGGGTACTGTACTATACTGAATGGTATGAGAGACTGTAACTAGGCAACCTGCTGGGTACTGTACTATACTGAATGGTATGAGAGACTGTAACTAGGCAACCTGCTGGGTACTGTACTATACTGAATGGTATGAGAGACTGTAACTAGGCAACCTGCTGGGTTCTGTACTATACTGAATGGTATGAGAGACTGTAACTAGGCAACCTGCTGGGTTACTGTACTATACTGAATGGTATGAGAGACTGTAACTAGGCAACCTGCTGGGTACTGTACTATACTGAATGGTATGAGAGACTGTAACTAGGCAACCTGCTGGGTACTGTACTATACTGAATGGTATGAGAGACTGTAACTAGGCAACCTGCTGGGTACTGTACTATACTGAATGGTATGAGAGACTGTAACTAGGCAACCTGCTGGGTACTGTACTATACTGAATGGTATGAGAGACTGTAACTAGGCAACCTGCTGGGTACTGTACTATACTGAATGGTATGAGAGACTGTAACTAGGCAACCTGCTGGGTACTGTACTATACTGAATGGTATGAGAGACTGTAACTAGGCAACCTGCTGGGTACTGTACTATACTGAATGGTATGGCAGCTAACTGTTCTAGTGCTTATGACTGGCTGATGTGGAAACAGATCAAATGGCACAACAGGATTACGACAGGCTGGTTTTCTCCATCCTGTCCTACATTAAGAGCAGCGAAACCACAGGGTTAGAGATTACGACGAGCGTTTAGAAGGTTTCTCCATCCTGTCCTACATTAAGAGCAGCGAAACCACAGGGTTAGAGATCACGACGAGCGTTCAGAAGGTGGTCCTCTGGCACTTTAAACACAGTTGAGCCGCGTTAGAGATGCTTTGCAAATCTGATCGGATGGGTTTGGTCAGGAAGGTTTAAAGAGCACTCGTGTCTCATTCTGCCACATCAGGGAAAGCTCTCTCTGCCTGGGATCATTCTGCCTCAGCACCCTGTTCCCTATACTCTATAGTGCACTACCAGGGCCTGAAGTAGTGCACTATATAATGAATAGGGTGCCATTTGGAATGTAACCCTTGGAAAGAGGCTCATATTTACCGAGGATGACAGACAGGAAGTTGGATATTTCTGAGCCAACAGGATTAATCCATCATGTTGATCTCATTATGTGCTCATTTCCTGAGAGAGAGAGAGAGAGAGAGAGAGAGCGAGAGAGCGAGAGAGCGAGAGAGAGAGAGAGAGAGAGAGAGAGAGAGAGAGAGAGAGAGACAGACAGACAGACAGACAGACAGACAGACAGACAGACAGACAGACAGACAGACAGACAGACAGACAGACAGACAGACAGACAGACAGACAGACAGACAGACAGACAGACAGACAGACAGACAGACAGACAGACAGACAGACAGAGAGATAAGTAGTTGGTTAAAGTGTATGTAAATTTCCGACTTCAACTGTATATACGTATATATAGGGGTCAGGTAGATACAGAATGTATAGGGGTCAGGTGTCTATATACAGGGTCAGTAGATACAGGATGTATATAGGGTCAGGTGACTATATACAGGGTCAGTAGATACAGGATGTATAGGGGTCAGGTGACTATATACAGGGTCAGTAGATACAGTATGTATATAGGGGTCAGGTGACTATATACAGGGTCAGTAGATACAGGATGTATATAGGGGTCAGGTGTCTATATACAGGGTCAGTAGATACAGGATGTGTATAGGGGTCAGGTGACTATATACAGGGTCAGTAGATACAGTATGTATAGGGGTCAGGTGACTATATACAGGGTCAGTAGATACAGGATGTATATAGGGGTCAGGTGACTATATACAGGGTCAGTAGATACAGTATGTATAGGGGTCAGGTGACTATATACAGGGTCAGTAGATACAGTATGTATAGGGGTCAGGTGACTATATACAGGGTCAGTAGATACAGTATGTATAGGGGTCAGGTGACTATATACAGGGTCAGTAGATACAGTATATATAGGGGTCAGGTAGATACAGAATGTATAGGGGTCAGGTGACTATATACAGGGTCAGTAGATACAGTATGTATAGGGGTCAGGTGACTATATACAGGGTCAGTAGATACAGGATGTATAGGGGTCAGGTAGATACAGTATGTATAGGGGTCAGGTGTCTATATACAGGGTCAGTAGATACAGGATGTATAGGGGTCAGGGGACGATATACAGGGTCAGTAGATACAGGATGTATAGGGGTCAGGTGTCTATATACAGGGTCAGTAGATACAGGATGTATATAGGGGTCAGGTGACTATATACAGGGTCAGGTAGATACAGTATGTATAGGGGTCAGGTGTCTATATACAGGGTCAGTAGATACAGGATGTATAGGGGTCAGGGGACTATATACAGGGTCAGTAGATACAGGATGTATAGGGGTCAGGTGTCTATATACAGGGTCAGTAGATACAGGATGTATAGGGGTCAGGTAGATACAGTATGTATAGGGGTCAGGTGACTATATACAGGGTCAGTAGATACAGTATGTATAGGGGTCAGGTAGATACAGAATGTATAGGGGTCAGGTGTCTATATACAGGGTCAGTAGATACAGGATGTATAGGGGTCAGGTGACTATATACAGGGTCAGTAGATACAGTATGTATAGGGGTCAGGTGACTATATACAGGGTCAGTAGATACAGGATGTATAGGGGTCAGGTGACTATATACAGGGTCAGTAGATACAGGATGTATATAGGGGTCAGGTGACTATATACAGGGTCAGTAGATACAGGATGTATATAGGGGTCAGGTGTCTATATACAGGGTCAGTAGATACAGGATGTATAGGGGTCAGGTGACTATATACAGGGTCAGTAGATACAGGATGTATAGGGGTCAGGTGACTATATACAGGGTCAGTAGATACAGGATGTATAGGGGTCAGGTGTCTATATACAGGGTCAGTAGATACAGTATGTATAGGGGTCAGGTGTCTATATACAGGGTCAGTAGATACAGTATGTATATAGGGGTCAGGTGTCTATATACAGGGTCAGTAGATACAGGATGTATATAGGGGTCAGGTGACTATATACAGGGTCAGTAGATACAGGATGTATAGGGGTCAGGTGACTATATACAGGGTCAGTAGATACAGGATGTATATAGGGGTCAGGTGTCTATATACAGGGTCAGTAGATACAGTATGTATATAGGGGTCAGGTGACTATATACAGGGTCAGTAGATACAGGATGTATAGGGGTCAGGTGTCTATATACAGGGTCAGTAGATACAGTATGTGTATAGGGTCAGGTGACTATATACAGGGTCAGTAGATACAGGATGTGTATAGGGGTCAGGTGACTATATACAGGGTCAGTAGATACAGTATGTATATAGGGGTCAGGTGACTATATACAGGGTCAGTAGATACAGTATGTATATAGGGGTCAGGTGACTATATACAGGGTCAGTAGATACAGGATGTATAGGGGTCAGGTGTCTATATACAGGGTCAGTAGATACAGTATGTGTATAGGGGTCAGGTGACTATATACAGGGTCAGTAGATACAGGATGTGTATAGGGGTCAGGTGACTATATACAGGGTCAGTAGATACAGGATGTATAGGGGTCAGGTGTCTATATACAGGGTCAGTAGATACAGTATGTGTATAGGGGTCAGGTGTCTATATACAGGGTCAGTAGATACAGGATGTATATAGGGGTCAGGTGACTATATACAGGGTCAGTAGATACAGGATGTATATAGGGGTCAGGTGACTATATACAGGGTCAGTAGATACAGGATGTATAGGGGTCAGGTGACTATATACAGGGTCAGTAGATACAGGATGTATATAGGGGTCAGGTGTCTATATACAGGGTCAGTAGATACAGTATGTATATAGGGGTCAGGTGACTATATACAGGGTCAGTAGATACAGTATGTGTATAGGGGTCAGGTGTCTATATACAGGGTCAGTAGATACAGTATGTATATAGGGGTCAGGTGTCTATATACAGGGTCAGTAGATACAGTATGTATATAGGGGTCAGGTGACTATATACAGGGTCAGTAGATACAGTATGTATATAGGGGTCAGGTGACTATATACAGGGTCAGTAGATACAGGATGTATAGGGGTCAGGTGACTATATACAGGGTCAGTAGATACAGTATGTATATAGGGGTCAGGTGACTATATACAGGGTCAGTAGATACAGTATGTATATAGGGGTCAGGTGACTATATACAGGGTCAGTAGATACATGATGTATATAGGGGTCAGGTGACTATATACAGGTTCAGTAGATACAGGATGTATAGGGGTCAGGGGACGATATACAGGGTCAGTAGATACAGTAGATATAGGGGTCAGGTGTCTATATACAGGGTTAGTAGATACAGGATGTATATAGGGGTCAGGTGACTATATACAGGGTCAGTAGATACAGGATGTATAGGGGTCAGGTGTCTATATACAGGGTCAGTAGATACAGGATGTATAGGGGTCAGGTGTCTATATACAGGGTCAGTAGATACAGGATGTATAGGGGTCAGGTGACTATATACAGGGTCAGTAGATACAGGATGTATAGGGGTCAGGTGACGATATACAGGGTCAGTAGATACAGTATGTATATAGGGGTCAGGTGACTATATACAGGTTCAGTAGATACAGGATGTATAGGGGTCAGGTGTCTATATACAGGGTCAGTAGATACAGTATGTATATAGGGGTCAGGTGACTATATACAGGTTCAGTAGATACATGATGTATATAGGGGTCAGGTGACTATATACAGGTTCAGTAGATACAGGATGTATAGGGGTCAGGTGACTATATACAGGGTCAGTAGATACAGGATGTATAGGGGTCAGGTGACTATATACAGGGTCAGTAGATACAGTATGTATATAGGGGTCAGGTGACTATATACAGGTTCAGTAGATACATGATGTATATAGGGGTCAGGTGACTATATACAGGTTCAGTAGATACAGGATGTATAGGGGTCAGGTGTCTATATACAGGGTCAGTAGATACAGTATGTGTAGGGGTCAGGTGACTATATACAGGGTCAGTAGATACAGGATGTATATAGGGGTCAGGTGACTATATACAGGGTCAGTAGATACAGTATGTATATAGGGGTCAGGTGACTATATACAGGGTCAGTAGATACAGTATGTATATAGGGGTCAGGTGACTATATACAGGGTCAGTAGATACAGGATGTATAGGGGTCAGGTGTCTATATACAGGGTCAGTAGATACAGTATGTGTATAGGGGTCAGGTGTCTATATACAGGGTCAGTAGATACAGTATGTATATAGGGGTCAGGTGACTATATACAGGTTCAGTAGATACAGGATGTATAGGGGTCAGGGGACGATATACAGGGTCAGTAGATACAGTATGTATATAGGGGTCAGGTGACTATATACAGGTTCAGTAGATACATGATGTATATAGGGGTCAGGTGACTATATACAGGTTCAGTAGATACAGGATGTATAGGGGTCAGGTGTCTATATACAGGGTCAGTAGATACAGTATGTGTATAGGGGTCAGGTGTCTATATACAGGGTCAGTAGATACAGATGTATATAGGGGTCAGGTGACTATATACAGGTTCAGTAGATACATGATGTATATAGGGTCAGGTGACTATATACAGGTTCAGTAGATACAGGATGTATAGGGGTCAGGTGTCTATATACAGGGTCAGTAGATACAGTATGTGTAGGGGTCAGGTGACTATATACAGGGTCAGTAGATACAGGATGTATATAGGGGTCAGGTGACGATATACAGGGTCAGTAGATACAGGATGTATATAGGGGTCAGGTGACTATATACAGGGTCAGTAGATACAGTATGTATATAGGGGTCAGGTGACTATATACAGGGTCAGTAGATACAGGATGTATATAGGGGTCAGGTGACTATATACAGGGTCAGTAGATACAGTATGTATATAGGGGTCAGATAGATATAGATACATGTTGACATGGGAAATGTCTATCACAGAGTTTAGAGTGTTCTGTTCCCCCACGTTGTGTCTGTTGACATGGGAAATGTCTATCACAGAGTTTAGAGTGTTCTGTTCCCCCACGTTGTGTCTGTTGACATGGGAAATGTCTATCACAGAGTTTAGAGTGTTTTGTTCCCCCACGCTGTGTCTGTTGACATGGGAAATGTCTATCACAGAGTTTAGAGTGTTCTGTTCCCCACGTTGTGTCTGTTGACATGGGAAATGTCTATCACAGAGTTTAGAGTGTTCTGTTCCCCACGTTGTGTCTGTTGACATGGGGAATGTCTATCACAGAGTTTAGAGTGTTCTGTTCCCCCATGTTGTGTCTGTTGACATGGGAAATGTCTATCACAGAGTTTAGAGTGTTCTGTTCCCCACGTTGTGTCTGTTGACATGGGAAATGTCTATCACAGAGTTTAGAGTGTTCTGTTCCCCCACGTTGTGTCTGTTGACATGGGAAATGTCTATCACAGAGTTTAGAGTGTTCTGTTCCCCCACGTTGTGTCTGTTGACATGGGAAATGTCTATCACAGAGTTTAGAGTGTTCTGTTCCCCCACGTTGTGTCTGTTGACATGGGAAATGTCTATCACAGAGTTTAGAGTGTTCTGTTCCATCACGTTGTGTCTGTTGACTAGTTAGCTTCGTGCTGTTCCCCCACGAAATGTCTATCACAGAGTTTAGAGTGTTCTGTTCCCCCACGTTGTGTCTGTTGACATGGGGAATGTCTATCACAGAGTTTAGAGTGTTCTGTTCCCCCACGTTGTGTCTGTTGACATGGGAAATGTCTATCACAGAGTTTAGAGTGTTCTGTTCCCCCACGTTGTGTCTGTTGACATGGGAAATGTCTATCACAGAGTTTAGAGTGTTCTGTTCCATCATGTTGTGTCTGTTGACATGGGAAATGTCTATCACAGAGTTTAGAGTGTTCTGTTCCCCCACGTTGTGTCTGTTGACATGGGGAATGTCTATCACAGAGTTTAGAGTGTTCTGTTCCCCACGTTGTGTCTGTTGACATGGGAAATGTCTATCACAGAGTTTAGAGTGTTCTGTTCCCCCACGTTGTGTCTGTTGACATGGGAAATGTCTATCACAGAGTTTAGAGTGTTCTGTTCCCCACGTTGTGTCTGTTGACATGGGAAATGTCTATCACAGAGTTTAGAGTGTTCTGTTCCCCCACGTTGTGTCTGTTGACATGGGAAATGTCTATCACAGAGTTTAGAGTGTTCTGTTCCACCACGTTGTGTCTGTTGACATGGGAAATGTCTATCACAGAGTTTAGAGTGTTCTGTTCCACCACGTTGTGTCTGTTGACATGGGAAATGTCTATCACAGAGTTTAGAGTGTTCTGTTCCCCCACGTTGTGTCTGTTGACATGGGAAATGTCTATCACAGAGTTTAGAGTGTTCTGTTCCCCCACGTTGTGTCTGTTGACATGGGAAATGTCTATCACAGAGTTTAGAGTGTTCTGTTCCATCACGTTGTGTCTGTTGACATGGGAAATGTCTATCACAGAGTTTAGAGTGTTCTGTTCCATCACGTTGTGTCTGTTGACATGGGAAATGTCTATCACAGAGTTTAGAGTGTTCTGTTCCCCCACGTTGTGTCTGTTGACATGGGAAATGTCTATCACAGAGTTTAGAGTGTTCTGTTCCCCCACGTTGTGTCTGTTGACATGGGAAATGTCTATCACAGAGTTTAGAGTGTTCTGTTCCACCACGTTGTGTCTGTTGACATGGGAAATGTCTATCACAGAGTTTAGAGTGTTCTGTTCCCCCACGTTGTGTCTGTTGACATGGGGAATGTCTATCACAGAGTTTAGAGTGTTCTGTTCCCCACGTTGTGTCTGTTGACATGGGAAATGTCTATCACAGAGTTTAGAGTGTTCTGTTCCCCACGTTGTGTCTGTTGACATGGGAAATGTCTATCACAGAGTTTAGAGTGTTCTGTTCCCCACGTTGTGTCTGTTGACATGGGAAATGTCTATCACAGAGTTTAGAGTGTTCTGTTCCCCACGTTGTGTCTGTTGACATGGGAAATGTCTATCACAGAGTTTAGAGTGTTCTGTTCCCCACGTTGTGTCTGTTGACATGGGAAATGTCTATCACAGAGTTTAGAGTGTTCTGTTCCCCACGTTGTGTCTGTTGACATGGGGAATGTCTATCACAGAGTTTAGAGTGTTCTGTTCCCCACGTTGTGTCTGTTGACATGGGAAATGTCTATCACAGAGTTTAGAGTGTTCTGTTCCCCACGTTGTGTCTGTTGACATGGGAAATGTCTATCACAGAGTTTAGAGTGTTCTGTTCCCCCACGTTGTGTCTGTTGACATGGGAAATGTCTATCACAGAGTTTAGAGTGTTCTGTTCCCCCACGTTGTGTCTGTTGACTAGTTATGTCTTCAGAGTTTAGAGTGTTCTTTCCCCCAGAACAGTACTTGTTCTGAGGTCTGCTCCAACTAGTTAGCTTCGTGCTGTTTTCACTCCACAGAACAGTACTTGTTATGAGGTCTGCTCCAACTAGTTAGCTTCGTGCTGTTTCCACTCCACAGAACAGTACTTGTTATGAGGTCTGCTCCAACTAGTTAGCTTCGTGGTGTTTTCACTCCACAGAACAGTACTTGTTATGAGGTCTGCTCCAACTAGTTAGCTTCGTGCTGTTTCCACTCCACAGAACAGTACTTCTTTTGAAGTCTGCTCCAACTAGTTAGCTTCGTGCTGTTTCCACTCCACAGAACAGTACTTCTTTTGAAGTCTGCTCCAACTAGTTAGCTTCGTGCTGTGGAGTAGGCTTTGGCCACTGACAGATCATATCAAAGCTGTGTTGACCTGGTCCATGTGTGAGGGCACGTCTCCCAAGGCACGTCTCCCAGGGCACTTCTCCCTGGTGTTCAGTTCGTCAGGCTGGAGCTGCACCAAGCTGGTATAGACCAAGAGTCTCTCTCTCTCTCCACCCCTCCCTAGGTCCCAGTTCCTAACAGACTGATGGGAATAGTTGGTTCTCAGAGCTGTAAAGGACAGATGGCAGTTGGCTACTGGCCCTGAGAGGAGAGGTTGAGAGGTTGGGAGGTTGAGAGGTTGGGAGGTTGAGAGGTTGGGAGGTTGAGAGGAGGAGAGGTTGAGAGGTTGAGAGGTTGGGAGGTTGAGAGGAGGAGAGGTTGAGAGGTTGAGAGGAGGAGAGGTTGAGAGGTTGGGAGGTTGAGAGGAGGAGAGGTTGAGAGGTTGAGAGGAGGAGAGGTTGAGAGGAGGAGAGGTTGGGAGGTTGAGAGGTTGAGAGAAGGAGAGGTTGGGAGGTTGAGAGGAGGAGAGGTTGAGAGGAGGAGAGGTTGAGAGGAGGAGAGGTTGAGAGGTTGAGAGGAGGAGAGGTTGGGAGGTTGGGAGGAGGAGAGGAGGAGAGGTTGAGAGGTTGGGAGGTTGAGAGTTTGGGAGGTTGAGAGGTTGAGAGGTTGAGAGGTTGAGAGTTTGAGAGGAGGAGAGGAGGAGAGGTTGAGAGGAGGAGAGGTTGAGAGGAGGAGAGGTTGAGAGGTTGAGAGGAGGAGTGGTTGAGAGGTTGAGAGGAGGAGAGGTTGAGAGGTTGAGAGGAGGAGAGGTTGAGAGGTTGAGAGGAGGAGAGGTTGAGAGGAGGAGAGGTTGAGAGGAGGAGAGGTTGAGAGGAGGAGAGGTTGAGAGGAGGAGAGGTTGAGAGGTTGGGAGGTGGAGAGGTTGAGAGGAGGAGAGGTTGAGAGGAGGAGAGGTTGAGAGGAGGAGAGGTTGAGAGGTTATTTTTATTTATTTTACTAGGCAAGTCAGTTAAGAACAAATTCTTATTTTCAATGACGGCCTAGGAACAGTGGGTTAACTGCCTTGTTCAGGGGCAGAACGACAGATTTGTACCTTGTCAGCTCGGAGATTTGAACTTGCAACCTTTCAGTTGCTAGTCCAACACTCTAACCACGAGGCCACCCTGCCACCTCTACACTCTAACCACTAGGCTACCTGCCTCCTCTGCACTCTAACCACGAGGCAACCCTGCCGCCTCTACACTCTAACCACTAGGCAACCCTGCCGCCTCTACACTCTAACCACTAGGCAACCCTGCCGCCTCTACACTCTAACCATTAGGCAACCCTGCCGCCTCTACACTCTAACCACTAGGCAACCCTGCCGCCTCTACACTCTAACCACTAGGCAACCCTGCCGCCTCTACACTCTAACCACTAGGCAACCCTGCCGCCTCTACATTCTAACCACTAGGCTACCTGCCTCCTCTACACTCTAACCACTAGGCTACCCTGCCTCCTATACACTCTAACCACTAGGCAACCCTGCCGCCTCTACACTCTAACCACTAGGCTACCTGCCTCCTCTACACTCTAACCACTAGGCTACCCTGCCTCCTCTACACTCTAACCACTAGGCAACCCTGCCTCCTCTACACTCTAACCACTAGGCTACCTGCCTCCTCTACACTCTAACCACTAGGCTACCTGCCTCCCCGTGATGAAGAAAGAGGTGTTTATAAATGTTGGACGGAAGAAGAGAAAACCCACAACTTGTAGTTTCAGAAACAGATCTGATGAAATGTACTTCCTTGCATTACCTCCACAATGTGTTGATTTGACACTTCTTATCAGGAAGGATGGCCTCCTCGCCTTCAGGGACATTATGCAACCCTGTACGTGGTGAGGATGGCCTCTCGCCTTCAGGGACATTATGCACCCTGCACGTGGTGAGGATGGCCTCCTCGCCTTCAGGGACATTAGGAACCCTACGTGGTGAGGATGGCCTCCTCGCCTTCAGGGACATTATGCAACCCTGTACGTGGTGAGGATGGCCTCCTCGCCTTCAGGGACATTATGCAACCCTGTATGTGGTGAGGATGGCCTCCCGCCTTCAGGGACATTATGCAACCCTGTATGTGGTGAGGATGGCCTCCTCGCCTTCAGGGACATTATGCAACCCTGTACGTGGTGAGGATGGCCTCCTCGCCTTCAGGGACATTATGCAACCCTGTATGTGGTGAGGATGGCCTCTCGCCTTCAGGGACATTATGCAACCCTGTATGTGGTGAGGATGGCCTCCTCGCCTCAGGGACATTATGCAACCCTGTACGTGGTGAGGATGGCCTCCTCGCCTTCAGGGACATTATGCAACCCTGTACGTGGTGAGGATGGCCTCCTCGCCTTCAGGGACATTATGCAACCCTGTACGTGGTGAGGATGGCCTCCTCGCCTTCAGGGACATTATGCAACCCTGTATGTGGTGAGGATGGCCTCCTCGCCTTCAGGGACATTATGCAACCCTGTATGTGGTGAGGATGGCCTCCTCGCCTTCAGGGACATTATGCAACCCTGTATGTGGTGAGGACCGCCTTCAGGGACATTATGCAACCCTGTACGTGGTGAGGATGGCCTCCTCGCCTTCAGGGACATTATGCAACCCTGTACGTGGTGAGGATGGCCTCCTCGCCTTCAGGGACATTATGCAACCCTGTATGTGGTGAGGATGGCCTCCTCGCCTTCAGGGACATTATGCAACCCTGTACGTGGTGAGGATGGCCTCCTCGCCTTCAGGGACATTATGCAACCCTGTATGTGGTGAGGATGGCCTCCTCGCCTTCAGGGACATTATGCAACCCTGTACGTGGTGAGGATGGCCTCCTCGCCTTCAGGGACATTATGCAACCCTGCCTGGCCTCCTCGCCTTCAGGGACATTATGCAACCCTGTACGTGGTGAGGATGGCCTCCTCGCCTTCAGGGACATTATGCAACCCTGTACGTGGTGAGGATGGCCTCCTCGCCTTCAGGGACATTATGCAACCCTGTACGTGGTGAGGATGGCCTCCTCGCCTTCAGGGACATTATGCAACCCTGTACGTGGTGAGGACCGCCTTCAGGGACATTATGCAACCCTGTACGTGGTGAGGATGGCCTCCTCGCCTTCAGGGACATTATGCAACCCTGTACGTGGTGAGGATGGCCTCCTCGCCTTCAGGGACATTATGCAACCCTGTACGTGGTGAGGATGGCCTCCTCGCCTTCAGGGACATTATGCAACCCTGTACGTGGTGAGGATGGCCTCCTCGCCTTCAGGGACATTATGCAACCCTGTACGTGGTGAGGATGGCCTCCTCGCCTTCAGGGACATTATGCAACCCTGTATGTGGTGAGGATGGCCTCCTCGCCTTCAGGGACATTATGCAACCCTGTATGTGGTGAGGATGGCCTCCTCGCCTTCAGGGACATTATGCAACCCTGTATGTGGTGAGGATGGCCTCCTCGCCTTCAGGGACATTATGCAACCCTGTATGTGGTGAGGATGGCCTCCTCGCCTTCAGGGACATTATGCAACCCTGTATGTGGTGAGGATGGCCTCCTCGCCTTCAGGGACATTATGCAACCCTGTATGTGGTGAGGATGGCCTCCTCGCCTTCAGGGACATTATGCAACCCTGTATGTGGTGAGGATGGCCTCCTCGCCTTCAGGGACATTATGCAACCCTGTATGTGGTGAGGATGGCCTCCTCGCCTTCAGGGACATTATGCAACCCTGTATGTGGTGAGGATGGCCTCCTCGCCTTCAGGGACATTATGCAACCCTGTATGTGGTGAGGATGGCCTCCTCGCCTTCAGGGACATTATGCAACCCTGTATGTGGTGAGGATGGCCTCCTCGCCTTCAGGGACATTATGCAACCCTGTACGTGGTGAGGATGGCCTCCTCGCCTTCAGGGACATTATGCAACCCTGTATGTGGTGAGGATGGCCTCCTCGCCTTCAGGGACATTATGCAACCCTGTATGTGGTGAGGATGGCCTCCTCGCCTTCAGGGACATTATGCAACCCTGTATGTGGTGAGGATGGCCTCCTCGCCTTCAGGGACATTATGCAACCCTGTATGTGGTGAGCCAATCGTGATCGAGACCTAGAGGTTCACAGGTCATTGAAACGGTGGACAGGGTTATTAAAACACGATCCCTCCAATCCCTGAATGACCTGAACTGTTTTACGATGTTCATAATGAGAGCAGCATGTTCCTCCGACATAACCCAGCCTGACTCTGTCCATTTTAAATTAGGGCTGGGGGTGCTGAGTCCGAGTGCCATCTTTATTTCAGTCATTCTGGGAGTCCTGTCATCTTCCTGTGTTTGGTTTCCTGGCAGCCTGAAATGCCTGATCTACGTCTCGTCCTCGAAACCCTCTGAACTAACCTCGGACACCTTCACCTCTGACCTCTGAACTTCCTCTGATATTTACTTTGATCCCAGAGGTAGTAATGTTACAGGACCAGACAGTATTAATAGTTAGTGTGATGATCATTCAGCCACACCAGGACCAGACAGTATTAATAGTTAGTGTGATGATCATTCAGCCACACCAGGACCAGACAGTATTAATAGTTAGTGTGATGATCATTCAGCCACACCAGGACCAGACAGTATTAATAGTTAGTGTGATGATCATTCAGCCACACCAGGACCAGACAGTATTAATAGTTAGTGTGATGATCATTCAGCCACACCAGGACCAGACAGTATTAATAGTTAGTGTGATGATCATTCAGCCACACCAGGACCAGACAGTATTAATAGTTAGTGTGATGATCATTCAGCCACACCAGGACCAGACAGTGTTAATAGTTAGTGTGATGATCATTCAGCCACACCAGGACCAGACAGTATTAATAGTTAGTGTGATGATCATTCAGCCACACCAGGACCAGACAGTATTAATAGTTAGTGTGATGATCATTCAGCCACACCAGGACCAGACAGTATTAATAGTTAGTGTGATGATCATTCAGCCACACCAGGACCAGACAGTATTAATAGTTAGTGTGATGATCATTCAGCCACACCAGGACCAGACAGTATTAATAGTTAGTGTGATGATCATTCAGCCACACCAGGACCAGACAGTATTAATAGTTAGTGTGATGATCATTCAGCCACACCAGGACCAGACAGTATTAATAGTTAGTGTGATGATCATTCAGCCACACCAGGACCAGACAGTATTAATAGTTAGTGTGATGATCATTCAGCCACACCAGGACCAGACAGTATTAATAGTTAGTGTGATGATCATTCAGCCACACCAGGACCAGACAGTGTTAATAGTTAGTGTGATGATCATTCAGCCACACCAGGACCAGACAGTATTAATAGTTAGTGTGATGATCATTCAGCCACACCAGGACCAGACAGTATTAATAGTTAGTGTGATGATCATTCAGCCACACCAGGACCAGACAGTATTAATAGTTAGTGTGATGATCATTCAGCCACACCAGGACCAGACAGTATTAATAGTTAGTGTGATGATCATTCAGCCACACCAGGACCAGACAGTATTAATAGTTAGTGTGATGGTCATTCAGCCACACCAGGACCAGACAGTATTAATAGTTAGTGTGATGATCATTCAGCCACACCAGGACCAGACAGTATTAATAGTTAGTGTGGAGATGATTCAGCCACACCAGGACCAGACAGTATTAATAGTTAGTGTGATGATCATTCAGCCACACCAGGACCAGACAGTATTAATAGTTAGTGTGATGATCATTCAGCCACACCAGGACCAGACAGTATTAATAGTTAGTGTGATGATCATTCAGCCACACCAGCTCACAGAATGGTTCGGGCGGGTGCTGAAGCGCTTCCTCAGTTGCAACATTCACTACCAACAAGAACTGTTCGTCGGGAGTCTCATGAAATAGGTTTACATGGCCGAGCAGCCAATCACACGCCTAAC
This sequence comes from Oncorhynchus keta, assembly GCF_023373465.1. NCBI lineage: Eukaryota > Metazoa > Chordata > Actinopteri > Salmoniformes > Salmonidae > Oncorhynchus > Oncorhynchus keta. The sequence continues at coordinate 280,324 of NW_026290801.1, forward strand.
ATCAACATGCACAATGACAGGCATCGGCTGGAGTGGTGTAATGCTCTAAGATCAACATGCACAATGACAGGCATCGGCTGGAGTGGTGTAATGCTCTAAGATCAACATGCACAATGACAGGCATCGGCTGGAGTGGTGTAATGCTCTAAGATCAACATGCACAATGACAGGCATCGGCTGGAGTGGTGTAATGCTCTAAGGCACAATGACAGGCATCGGCTGGAGTGGTGTAATGCTCTAAGATCAACATGCACAATGACAGGCATCGGCTGGAGTGGTGTAATGCTCTAAGATCAACATGCACAATGACAGGCATCGGCTGGAGTGGTGTAATGCTCTAAGATCAACATGCACAATGACAGGCATCGGCTGGAGTGGTGTAATGCTCTAAGGCACAATGACAGGCATCGGCTGGAGTGGTGTAATGCTCTAAGATCAACATGCACAATGACAGGCATCGGCTGGAGTGGTGTAACGCTCTGAGATCAACATGCACAATGACAGGCATCGGCTGGAGTGGTGTAATGCTCTAAGGCACAATGACAGGCATCGGCTGGAGTGGTGTAATGCTCTAAGGCACAATAACAGGCATCGGCTGGAGTGGTGTAATGCTCTAAGGCACAATGACAGGCATCGGCTGGAGTGGTGTAATGCTCTAAGGCACAATGACAGGCATCGGCTGGAGTGGTGTAATGCTCTAAGATCAACATGCACAATGACAGGCATCGGCTGGAGTGGTGTAATGCTCTAAGGCACAATGACAGGCATCGGCTGGAGTGGTGTAATGCTCTAAGATCAACATGCACAATGACAGGCATCGGGTGGAGTGGTGTAATGCTCTAAGGCACAATGACAGGCATCGGCTGGAGTGGTGTAATGCTCTAAGATCAACATGCACAATGACAGGCATCGGCTGGAGTGGTGTAATGCTCTAAGATCAACATGCACAATGACAGGCATCAGCTGGAGTGGTGTAATGCTCTAAGATCAACATGCACAATGACAGGCATCGGGTGGAGTAGTGTAATGCTCTAAGGCACAATGCCAGGCATCGGCTGGAGTGGTGTAATGCTCTAAGATCAACATGCACAATGACAGGCATCGGCTGGAGTGGTGTAATGCTCTAAGATCAACATGCACAATGACAGGCATCAGCTGGAGTGGTGTAACGCTCTGAGATCAACATGCACAATGACAGGCATCGGCTGGAGTGGTGTAATGCTCTAAGATCAACATGCACAATGACAGGCATCGGCTGGAGTGGTGTAATGCTCTAAGATCAACATGCACAATGACAGGCATCGGCTGGAGTGGTGTAATGCTCTAAGATCAACATGCACAATGACAGGCATCAGCTGGAGTGGTGTAATGCTCTAAGATCAACATGCACAATGACAGGCATCGGCTGGAGTGGTGTAATGCTCTAAGATCAACATGCACAATGACAGGCATCGGCTGGAGTGGTGTAATGCTCTAAGATCAACATGCACAATGACAGGCATCGGCTGGAGTGGTGTAATGCTCTAAGATCAACATGCACAATGACAGGCATCGGCTGGAGTGGTGTAATGCTCTAAGATCAACATGCACAATGACAGGCATCGGCTGGAGTGGTGTAATGCTCTAAGATCAACATGCACAATGACAGGCATCAGCTGGAGTGGTGTAATGCTCTAAGATCAACATGCACAATGACAGGCATCGGCTGGAGTGGTGTAATGCTCTAAGATCAACATGCACAATGACAGGCATCGGCTGGAGTGGTGTAATGCTCTAAGGCACAATGACAGGCATCGGCTGGAGTGGTGTAATGCTTTAAGATCAACATGCACAATGACAGGCATCGGCTGGAGTGGTGTAATGCTCTAAGGCACAATGACAGGCATCGGCTGGAGTGGTGTAATGCTCTAAGGCACAATGACAGGCATCGGCTGGAGTGGTGTAATGCTCTAAGATCAACATGCTCAATGACAGGCATCGGGTGGAGTGGTGTAAAGCTCTAAGATCAACATGCACAATGACAGGCATCGGCTGGAGTGGTGTAATGCTCTAAGGCACAATGACAGGCATCGGCTGGAGTAGTTTAATGCTCTAAGATCAACATGCACAATGACAGGCATCGGCTGGAGTGGTGTAATGCTCTAAGATCAACATGCACAATGACAGGCATCAGCTGGAGTGGTGTAACGCTCTGAGATCAACATGCACAATGACAGGCATCGGCTGGAGTGGTGTAATGCTCTAAGGCACAATGACAGGCATCGGCTGGAGTGGTGTAATGCTCTAAGGCACAATGACAGGCATCGGCTGGAGTGGTGTAATGCTCTAAGATCAACATGCACAATGACAGGCATCAGCTGGAGTGGTGTAATGCTCTAAGGCACAATGACAGGCATCGGCTGGAGTTGTGTAATGCTCTAAGGCACAATGACAGGCATCGGCTGGAGTGGTGTAATGCTCTAAAGGCACAATGACAGGCATCGGCTGGAGTGGTGTAATGCTCTAAGATCAACATGCACAATGACAGGCATCAGCTGGAGTGGTGTAATGCTCTAAGGCACAATGACAGGCATCGGCTGGAGTGGTGTAATGCTCTAAGATCAACATGCACAATGACAGGCATCGGCTGGAGTAGTGTAATGCTCTAAGATCAACATGCACAATGACAGGCATCGGCTGGAGTGGTGTAATGCTCTAAGGCACAATGACAGGCATCAGCTGGAGTGGTGTAATGCTCTAAGATCAACATGCACAATGACAGGCATCGGGTGGAGTGGTGTAATGCTCTAAGGCACAATGACAGGCATCGACTGGAGTGGTGTAATGCTCTAAGATCAACATGCACAATGACAGGCATCGGCTGGAGTGGTGTAATGCTCTAAGATCAACATGCACAATGACAGGCATCGGATGGAGTGGTGTAATGCTCTAAGGCACAATGACAGGCATCGGCTGGAGTGGTGTAATGCTCTAAGGCACAATGACAGGCATCGGCTGGAGTGGTGTAATGCTCTAAGATCAACATGCACAATGACAGGCATCGGCTGGAGTGGTGTAATGCTCTAAGATCAACATGCACAATGACAGGCATCGGCTGGAGTGGTGTAATGCTCTAAGATCAACATGCACAATGACAGGCATCGGCTGGAGTGGTGTAATGCTCTAAGGCACAATGACAGGCATCGGCTGGAGTGGTGTAATGCTCTAAGGCACAATGACAGGCATCTGGAGTGGTGTAATGCTCTAAGGCACAATGACAGGCAGTGGTGTAATGCTCTAAGATCAACATGCACAATGACAGGCATCGGCTGGAGTGGTGTAATGCTCTAAGGCACAATGACAGGCATCGGCTGGAGTGGTGTAATGCTCTAAGATCAACATGCACAATGACAGGCATCGGCTGGAGTGGTGTAATGCTCTAAGATCAACATGCACAATGACAGGCATCAGCTGGAGTGGTGTAATGCTCTCAACATGCACAATGACAGGCATCGGCTGGAGTGGTGTAATGCTCTAAGATCAACAGGCACAATGACAGGCATCGGCTGGAGTGGTGTAATGCTCTAAGATCAACATGCACAATGACAGGCATCGGCTGGAGTGGTGTAATGCTCTAAGATCAACATGCACAATGACAGGCATCGGCTGGAGTGGTGTAATGCTCTAAGATCAACATGCACAATGACAGGCATCGGCTGGAGTGGTGTAATGCTCTAAGATCAACATGCACAATGACAGGCATCGGCTGGAGTGGTGTAATGCTCTAAGATCAACATGCACAATGACAGGCATCGGCTGGAGTGGTGTAATGCTCTAAGATCAACATGCACAATGACAGGCATCGGCTGGAGTGGTGTAATGCTCTAAGATCAACATGCACAATGACAGGCATCAGCTGGAGTGGTGTAATGCTCTAAGATCAACATGCACAATGATAGGCATCGGCTGGAGTGGTGTAATGCTCTAAGGCACAATGACAGGCATCGGCTGGAGTGGTGTAATGCTCTAAAGGCACAATGACAGGCATCGGCTGGAGTGGTGTAATGCTCTAAGGCACAATGACAGGCATCGGCTGGAGTGGTGTAATGCTCTAACATCAACATGAACAATGACAGGCATCGGCTGGAGTGGTGTAATGCTCTAAGATCAACATGCACAATGACAGGCATCGGCTGGAGTGGTGTAATGCTCTAAGATCAACATGCACAATGACAGGCATCGGCTGGAGTGGTGTAATGCTCTAAGATCAACATGCACAATGACAGGCATCGGCTGGAGTGGTGTAATGCTCTAAGATCAACATGCACAATGACAGGCATCGGCTGGAGTGGTGTAATGCTCTAAGATCAACATGCACAATGACAGGCATCGGCTGGAGTGGTGTAATGCTCTAAGATCAACATGCACAATGACAGGCATCGGCTGGAGTGGTGTAATGCTCTAAGATCAACATGCACAATGACAGGCATCAGCTGGAGTGGTGTAATGCTCTGAGATCAACATGCACAATGACAGGCATCGGCTGGAGTGGTGTAATGCTCTAAGATCAACATGCACAATGACAGGCATCGGCTGGAGTGGTGTAATGCTCTAAGATCAACATGCACAATGACAGGCATCGGCTGGAGTGGTGTAATGCTCTAAGATCAACATGCACAATGACAGGCATCAGCTGGA
>NW_026290801.1:290000-310000 GCF_023373465.1 Oncorhynchus keta
TAGCCCTACACCCTAACTATTTAGTGACCAGGGCCCTATAGAACCCTAATCCCTATATATAGTGCACTACTTTAGACCAGAGCCCTATAGAACCCTAATCCCTATATATAGTGCACTACTTTAGACCAGGGCCCTATAGAACCCTAATCCCTATATATAGTGCACTACTTTAGACCAGAGCCCTATAGAACCCTATTCCCTATATAGTGCACTACTTTAGACCAGGGCCCTATAGAACCCTATTCCCTATATAGTGCACTACTTTAGACCAGAGCCCTATAGAACCCTATTCCCTATATATAGTACACTACTTTAGACCAGGGCCCATAGTGTCCATGGCTGTGAACTGGAGCTTGACACTGATGGAGCTGCTGTGGCGACACACTGTGTATCCCTCTGGTTGAGGTTAGATATCCACCTAGCTATCTGGAGATGAATGTCCTGACTATGACTGGTCCACCTAGCTATCTGGAGATGAATGTACTGACTATGACTGGTCCACCTAGCTATCTGGAGATGAATGTCCTGACTATGACTGGTCCACCTAGCTATCTGGAGATGAATGTACTGACTATGACTGGTCCACCTAGCTATCTGGAGATGAATGTACTGACTATGACTGGTCCACCTAGCTATCTGGAGATGAATGTACTGACTATGACTGGTCCACCTAGCTATCTGGAGATGAATGTCCTGACTATGACTGGTCCACCTAGCTATCTGGAGATGACTATGACTATGACTGGTCCACCTAGCTATCTGGAGATGAATGTACTGACTATGACTGGTCCACCTAGCTATCTGGAGATGAATGTACTGACTATGACTGGTCCACCTAGCTATCTGGAGATGAATGTACTGACTATGACTGGTCCACCTAGCTATCTGGAGATGAATGTACTGACTATGACTGGTCCACCTAGCTATCTGGAGATGAATGTACTGACTATGACTGGTCCACCTAGCTATCTGGAGATGAATGTACTGACTATGACTGGTCCACCTAGCTATCTGAAGATGAATGTCCTGGAGATGAATGACTATGACTGGTCCACCTAGCTATCTGGAGATGAATGTACTGACTATGACTGGTCCACCTAGCTATCTGAAGATGAATGTCCTGACTATGACTGGTCCACCTAGCTATCTGGAGATGAATGTACTGACTATGACTGGTCCACCTAGCTATCTGGAGATGAATGTACTGACTATGACTGGTCCACCTAGCTATCTGAAGATGAATGTCCTGACTATGACTGGTCCACCTAGCTATCTGGAGATGAATGTACTGACTATGACTGGTCCACCTAGCTATCTGGAGATGAATGATGAATGTAGCTATCTGACTATGACTGGTCCACCTAGCTATCTGGAGATGAATGTACTGACTATGACTGGTCCACCTAGCTATCTGGAGATGAATGTATCTGGAGATGAACTGACTATGACTGGTCCACCTAGCTATCTGGAGATGAATGTACTGACTATGACTGGTCCACCTAGCTATCTGGAGATGAATGTCCTGACTATGACTGGTCCACCTAGCTATCTGGAGATGAATGTATTGACTATGACTGGTCCACCTAGCTATCTGGAGATGAATGTACTGACTATGACTGGTCCACCTAGCTATCTGGAGATGAATGTACTGACTATGACTGGTCCACCTAGCTATCTGGAGATGAATGTACTGACTATGACTGGTCCACCTAGCTATCTGGAGATGAATGTACTGACTATGACTGGTCCACCTAGCTATCTGGAGATGAATGTACTGACTATGACTGGTCCACCTAGCTATCTGAGATGAATGTACTGACTATGACTGGTCCACCTAGCTATCTGGAGATGAATGTACTGACTATGACTGGTCCACCTAGATATCTGGAGATGAATTACTGACTATGACTGGTCCACCTAGCTATCTGGAGATGAATGAAACTATGACTGGTCCACCTAGCTATCTGAAGATGAATGTACTAGTCTAGCTATCTGAAGATGAACACTGACTATGACTGGTCCACCAGCTATCTGGAGATGAACACACTGACTATGACTGGTCCACCTAGATATCTGGAGATGAATGTACTGACTATGACTGGTCCACCTAGCTATCTGGAGATGAATGTACTGACTATGACTGGTCCACCTAGCTATCTGGAGATGAATGTCCTGACTATGACTGGTCCACCTAGCTATCTGGAGACCACTGACACTATGACTGGTCCACCTAGATATCTGGAGATGAATGACTGACATGACTGGTCCACCCCACTATCTGGAGATGAACAGCTCTGACAGGACACACCTTAAGCCCATCTGGACCAGAACAGAGCGGCTGACGTCTTACTCTTCATTTTAACAGGGCTGATAGACTACTATGCTGCCAGTCTCTCACATCACTTCTTCTTTTACAAGCTCTGACACACAAATCCCAAATTACCCCTTACACACAGCTCTGACACACACACTTACCCCACCAGACAGCTCTGACACACACTTACCCCACCAGACAGCTCTGACACACACACTTACCCCACCACACAGCTCTGACACACACACTTACCCCACCAGACAGCTCTGACACACACACTTACCCCACCACACACTTACCCCACCACACAGCTCTGACACACACACTTACCCCACCACACAGCTCTGACACACACACTTACCCCACCAGACAGCTCTGACACACACACTTACCCCACCACACAGCTCTGACACACACACTTACCCCACCACACAGCTCTGACACACACACTTACCCCACCACACAGCTCTGACACACACACTTACCCCACCACACAGCACTGACACACACACTTACCCCACCACACAGCTCTGACACACACACTTACCCCACCAGACAGCTCTGACACACACACTTACCCCACCAGACAGCACTGACACACACACTTACCCCACCAGACAGCACTGACACACACACTTACCCCACCAGACAGCACTGACACACACACTTACCCCACCAGACAGCACTGACACACACACTTACCCCACCAGACAGCACTGACACACACACTTACCCCACCAGACAGCACTGACACACACACTTACCCCACCAGACAGCTCTGACACACACCTTACCCCACCACACAGCTCTGACACACACACTTACCCCACCAGACAGCTCTGACACACACACTTACCCCACCACACAGCTCTGACACACACACTTACCCCACCACACAGCTCTGACACACACACTTACCCCACCAGACAGCTCTGACACACACACTTACCCCACCACACAGCTCTGACACACACACTTACCCCACCAGACAGCTCTGACACACACACTTACCCCACCACACAGCTCTGACACACACACACTTACCCCACCACACAGCTCTGACACACACACTTACCCCCCCACCACACAGCTCACAGCTCTGACACACACACTTACCCCACCAGACAGCTCTGACACACACACTTACCCCACCAGACAGCTCTGACACACACACTTACCCCACCAGACATGCCACCAGGGGTCTTTTCATAGTCCCCAGATCCAGAACAAATTCAAGAAAGCGTACAGTATTATATAGAGCCCTTATTTCACGGAACTTCCTTCCATCTCATATTGCTTTAAATAAACAGTAAACCTGGTTTCAGTTTCTTTGATAATGTACTCTGGGCCCAGTCCATCTCTTATTGCTTTAAATAAACAGTAAACCTGGTTTCAGTTTCTTTGATAATGTACTCTGGGCCCAGTCCATCTCTTATTGCTTTAAATAAACAGTAAACCTGGTTTCAGTTTCTTTGATAATGTACTCTGGGCCCAGTCCATCTCTTATTGCTTTAAATAAACAGTAAACCTGGTTTCAGTTTCTTTGATAATGTACTCTGGGCCCAGTCCATCTCTTATTGCTTTAAATAAACAGTAAACCTGGTTTCAGTTTCTTTGATAATGTACTCTGGGCCCAGTCCATCTCATATTGCTTTAAATAAACAGTAAACCTGGTTTCAGTTTCTTTGATAATGTACTCTGGGCCCAGTCCATCTCATATTGCTTTAAATAAACAGTAAACCTGGTTTCAGTTTCTTTGATAATGTACTCTGGGCCCAGTCCATCTCATATTGCTTTAAATAAACAGTAAACCTGGTTTCAGTTTCTTTGATAATGTACTCTGGGCCCAGTCCATCTCTTATTGCTTTAAATAAACAGTAAACCTGGTTTCAGTTTCTTTGATAATGTACTCTGGGCCCAGTCCATCTCATATTGCTTTAAATAAACAGTAAACCTGGTTTCAGTTTCTTTGATAATGTACTCTGGGCCCAGTCCATCTCTTATTGCTTTAAATAAACAGTAAACCTGGTTTCAGTTTCTTTGATAATGTACTCTGGGCCCAGTCCATCTCATATTGCTTTAAATAAACAGTAAACCTGGTTTCAGTTTCTTTGATAATGTACTCTGGGCCCAGTCCATCTCTTATTGCTTTAAATAAACAGTAAACCTGGTTTCAGTTTCTTTGATAATGTACTCTGGGCCCAGTCCATCTCTTATTGCTTTAAATAAACAGTAAACCTGGTTTCAGTTTCTTTGATAATGTACTCTGGGCCCAGTCCATCTCTTATTGCTTTAAATAAACAGTAAACCTGGTTTCAGTTTCTTTGATAATGTACTCTGGGCCCAGTCCATCTCTTATTGCTTTAAATAAACAGTAAACCTGGTTTCAGTTTCTTTGATAATGTACTCTGGGCCCAGTCCATCTCTTATTGCTTTAAATAAACAGTAAACCTGGTTTCAGTTTCTTTGATAATGTACTCTGGGCCCAGTCCATCTCATATTGCTTTAAATAAACAGTAAACCTGGTTTCAGTTTCTTTGATAATGTACTCTGGGCCCAGTCCATCTCTTATTGCTTTAAATAAACAGTAAACCTGGTTTCAGTTTCTTTGATAATGTACTCTGGGCCCAGTCCATCTCTTATTGCTTTAAATAAACAGTAAACCTGGTTTCAGTTTCTTTGATAATGTACTCTGGGCCCAGTCCATCTCTTATTGCTTTAAATAAACAGTAAACCTGGTTTCAGTTTCTTTGATAATGTACTCTGGGCCCAGTCCATCTCATATTGCTTTAAATAAACAGTAAACCTGGTTTCAGTTTCTTTGATAATGTACTCTGGGCCCAGTCCATCTCTTATTGCTTTAAATAAACAGTAAACCTGGTTTCAGTTTCTTTGATAATGTACTCTGGGCCCAGTCCATCTCTTATTGCTTTAAAGTAAACCTGGTTTCAGTTTCTTTGTAAACCTGTCCATCTAGCTGCTGCTTTTCAGTAAACCTGGTTTCTTTGATAATGTACTCTGGGCCCAGTCCATCTCTTATTGCTTTAAATAAACAGTAAACCTGGTTTCAGTTTCTTTGATAATGTACTCTGGGCCCAGTCCATCTCATATTGCTTTAAATAAACAGTAAACCTGGTTTCAGTTTCTTTGATAATGTACTCTGGGCCCAGTCCATCTCTTATTGCTTTAAATAAACAGTAAACCTGGTTTCAGTTTCTTTGATAATGTACTCTGGGCCCAGTCCATCTCTTATTGCTTTAAATAAACAGTAAACCTGGTTTCAGTTTCTTTGATAATGTACTCTGGGCCCAGTCCATCTCTTATTGCTTTAAATAAACAGTAAACCTGGTTTCAGTTTCTTTGATAATGTACTCTGGGCCCAGTCCATCTCTTATTGCTTTAAATAAACAGTAAACCTGGTTTCAGTTTCTTTGATAATGTACTCTGGGCCCAGTCCATCTCTTATTGCTTTAAATAAACAGTAAACCTGGTTTCAGTTTCTTTGATAATGTACTCTGGGCCCAGTCCATCTCATATTGCTTTAAATAAACAGTAAACCTGGTTTCAGTTTCTTTGATAATGTACTCTGGGCCCAGTCCATCTCTTATTGCTTTAAATAAACAGTAAACCTGGTTTCAGTTTCTTTGATAATGTACTCTGGGCCCAGTCCATCTCTTATTGCTTTAAATAAACAGTAAACCTGGTTTTATAAAACAGATAAATCAACACCTCACAGCACAACGCCTCTCTCCTATTGGACCTAGAGAGTCTGTGTGTACCTTTTTAAATATGTATGTAGGTCTGTCCTTGAGCTGTTCTTGTCTATTGATGTTCTGTTCTGTGTTCTGTGTTCTGTGTTCCGTGTTCCGTGTTCCGTGTTGACCCCAGGAAGAGTAGCTGCTGCTTTTGCAACAGCTAATGGGGATCTAATAAAATACCAAATACCAAATGTGGTTCGTCCCACCTAGCTACCTTAAGATGAATGCACTAACAGGCTACGTTTTACTGGATAAGAGTTTGTCGTATGAAGGAGAGGACCACGCGCTCATCTTGTTTTAATAAGAAATACTGAATCAAAACAATAAAACTACAAAACGAACCGTCCTGAACGGTGAAACAAAACACAGAACAGAAAATAATCACCACAACTCAAAGGTGAAGCCAGGCTGCCTAAGTATGGTTCTCAATCAGGGACAACCAGGCTGCCTAAGTATGGTTCTCAATCAGGGACAACCAGGCTACCTAAGTATGGTTCTCAATCAGGGACAACCAGGCTACCTAAGTATGGTTCTCAATCAGGGACAACCAGGCTACCTAAGTATGGTTCTCAATCAGAGACAACCAGGCTACCTAAGTATGGTTCTCAATCAGGGACAACCAGGCTACCTAAGTATGGTTCTCAATCAGGGACAACCAGGCTACCTAAGTATGGTTCTCAATCAGGGACAACCAGGCTACCTAAGTATGGTTCTCAATCAGGGACAACCAGGCTACCTAAGTATGGTTCTCAATCAGAGACAACCAGGCTACCTAAGTATGGTTCTCAATCAGAGACAACCAGGCTACCTAAGTATGGTTCTCAATCAGGGACAACCAGGCTACCTAAGTATGGTTCTCAATCAGGGACAACCAGGCTACCTAAGTATGGTTCTCAATCAGAGACAACCAGGCTACCTAAGTATGGTTCTCAATCAGAGACAACCAGGCTACCTAAGTATGGTTCTCAATCAGAGACAACCAGGCTACCTAAGTATGGTTCTCAATCAGAGACAACCAGGCTACCTAAGTATGGTTCTCAATCAGGGACAACCAGGCTACCTAAGTATGGTTCTGATCAAGGCTACCTAAGTACAATCAGAGACAACCAGGCTACCTAAGTATGGTTCTCAATCAGAGGTACAACCAGGCTACCTAAGTATGGTTCTCAATCAGGGACAACCAGGCTACCTAAGTATGGTTCTCAATCATTCACCATCAGTGACAACCAGGCTACCTAAGTATGGTTCTCAATCAGGGACAACCAGGCTACCTAAGTATGGTTCTCAATTTGACAACCAGGCTACCTAAGTATGGTTCTCAATCAGGGACAACCAGTTCTCTACCCTAAGTATGGTTCTCAATCAGGAACAACCTGATTGCTGTATTTGATAATGGTTCTCAACCAGGCAACCTAAGTATGGTTCTCAATTTGATAACCAGGCTACCTGGGTATGGTTCTCAATCAGGGACAACCAGGCTACCAAGTCATGGTTCTCAATCAGGGACAACCAGGCTACCAAGTATGGTTCTCAATCATAGACAACCAGGCTACCTAAGTATGGTTCTCAATCAGTGCTGACAACCAGGCTACCTAAGTATGGTTCTCAATCAGGGACAACCAGGCTACCTAAGTATGGTTCTCAATCAGGACAACCAGGCTACCTAAGTATGGACAACCAGGCTACCTAAGTATGGTTCTCAATCAGGACAACCAGGCTACCTAAGTATGTATGGTTCTCAATCAGGGACAACCAGGCTACCTAAGTATGGTTCTCAACAGAACAACCAGGCTACCTAAGTATGGTTCTCAATCATGACAACCAGGCTACCAGCATGGTTCTCAAAAACAGGGCAACCAACCAGGCTACCTACAGTCAACCAGGCTACCTGGTTCTCAATCAGGGACAACCAGGCTACCTAAGTCATGGTTCTCAATCAGGGACAACCAGCTACCTAAGAAATGGACCAATTAGGGACAACCAGGCTACCTAAGTGTGGTTCTCAATCAGGGACAACCAGGCTACCTAAGTATGGTTCTCAATCAGGGACAACCAGCTACCTAATGTATGGTTCTCAATAAACAACCAGCACCTGTATGGTTGAATAACCAGGCTACCTAAGTATGGTTCTCAATGACAACCAGGAGCAGCAACCAGGCTACCAGTATGGTTTGGGGACAACCAGGCTACCAGGGTTCCAATCAGGGACAACCAGGTACCTAAGTATGGTTCTCAATCAGGGACAACCAGGTTCTCAATCAGGGACAACCTGAGTTTCAGACAAGTTCCAGGTGGACTGGGGAGACAACCAGGCTACCTAAGTATGGTTCTCAATCAGAGACAACCAGGCTACCTAAGTAGGTGTCCTTCTCAAGGGCTCAGGTCCTCAGAGACAACCAGGCTAAGGAGTATGGTTCTCAATCAGGCACACTTAGTATTCACCAGGACAACTGATACTACAGGATAATGTACTCAATCAGATGTGACCCAGCTACCTAACAAACTATTGTTTCATAAATAATGGAGGCTAGAAAAAGACACCATGAACAACCTGATTGATCTTTCTTTGATAATGTACATTTAGAGGTATTCACCATGAACAACCTGATTGTTTCTTTGATAATGTACTCAGTATTCACCATGAACAACCTGATTGTTTCTTTGATAATGTACTCAGTATTCACCATGAACAACCTGATTGTTTCTTTGATAATGTACTCAGTATTCACCATGAACAACCTGATTGTTTCTTTGATAATGTACTCAGTATTCACCATGAACAACCTGATTGTTTCTTTGATAATGTACTCAGCCCATTCACCATGAACAACCTGATTGTTTCTTTGATAATGTACTCTGGGCCCAGTCACCATGAACAACCTGATTGTTTCTTTGATAATGTACTCAGTATTCACCATGAACAACCTGATTGTTTCTTTGATAATGTACTCAGTATTCACCATGAACAACCTGATTGTTTCTTTGATAATGTACTCAGTATTCACCATGAACAACCTGATTGTTTCTTTGATAATGTACTCAGTATTCACCATGAACAACCTGATTGTTTCTTTGATAATGTACTCTGGGCCCAGTCACCATGAACAACCTGATTGTTTCTTTGATAATGTACTCTGGGCCCAGTCACCATGAACAACCTGATTGTTTCTTTGATAATGTACTCTGGGCCCAGTCACCATGAACAACCTGATTGTTTCTTTGATAATGTACTCTGGGCCCAGTCACCATGAAATGGCTGATTTTATTGTGTATTATAGTGGCAGCTAGTGATTGTGTATATTCTAGTGTCTCCACCAACCGAGGTGCATATCTTAATATGGAGATGTCTCGTGTTGAGGTGTGAAGGGATTTATTTATTGGACTTTATTAACAACCTGATTGAGGCTGTGTTGTCAGCTGGAAATATGTTCCTGATAATGTATAATTCACCATGTATAATTCAGGATGTATTTATAATTCAGGATGTATTTATAATGAACTATCTAAGGAGGGAAGAAACCCAGTGACAGATCCTGGTTCTTTGAAGAGGACTCCACCTTCAGGTTGGGATTATGTACTCAGAGCTCTGGTCTGGTTTCTCATGAGACACCTTCTGGGCCCTGGTCTAAAGTAGTGCACTATCTAGGGAATAGGGTTCTATAAGGGTTCTATAGGGCCCTGGTCTAAAGTAGTTCACTTTATATATGGAATAGGGTTCTATAGGGCCCTGGTCTAAAGTAGTGGATAGGGAATAGGGTTCTAGGGCCCTGGTCTAAAGTAGTGTACTATGTAGGGCTCTGGTCTGTAGTAGTGTACTAGGTAGGGCTCTGGTCTAAAGTAGTGTACTAGGTAGGGCTCTGGTCTAAAATAGTGTACTAGGTAGGGCTCTGGTCTATAGTAGTGTACTAGGTAGGGCTCTGGTCTGTTGTCAGTGTACTATGTAGGGCTCTGGTCTAAAATAGTGTATTTATAATTCAGGATGTATTTATAATGTACTCAGGGCTCTGGTCTAATGAACTAGTGTACTAAGGTAGGGCTCTGGTCTGAAATATTGTACTCTGTAGGGCTCCACCTGGTCTGGTAGTAGTGTACTAGGTAGGGCTCTGGTCTGTAGTAGTGTACTATGTAGGGCTCTGGTCTAAAGTAGTGTACTAGGTAGGGCTCTGGTCTATAGTAGTGTTCTGTAGGGCTCTGGTCTATAGTAGTTACTATGTAGGGCTCTGGTCTGTAGTAGTGTACTAGGTAGGGCTCTGGTCTGTAGTAGTGTACTAGGTAGGGCTCTGGTCTGTAGTAGTGTACTATGTAGGGCTCTGGTCTGTAGTAGTGTACTATGTAGGGCTCTGGTCTGTAGTAGTGTACTATGTAGGGCTCTGGTCTGTAGTAGTGTACTAGGTAGGGCTCTGGTCTGTAGTAGTGTACTATGTAGGGCTCTGGTCTGTAGTAGTGTACTATGTAGGGCTCTGGTCTGTAGTAGTGTACTAGGTAGGGCTCTGGTCTGTAGTAGTGTACTATGTAGGGCTCTGGTCTATAGTAGTGTACTCTGTAGGGCTCTGGTCTGTAGTAGTGTACTAGGTAGGGCTCTGGTCTGTAGTAGTGTACTATGTAGGGCTCTGGTCTGTAGTAGTGTACTATGTAGGGCTCTGGTCTGTAGTAGTGTACTCTGTAGGGCTCTGGTCTGTAGTAGTGTACTATGTAGGGCTCTGGTCTGTAGTAGTGTACTATGTAGGGCTCTGGTCTGTAGTAGTGTACTATGTAGGGCTCTGGTCTGTAGTAGTGTACTAGGTAGGGCTCTGGTCTGTAGTAGTGTACCTGTAGGGCTCTGGTCTGTAGTAGTGTACTATGTAGGGCTCTGGTCTAAAGTAGTGTACTATGTAGGGCTCTGGTCTGTAGTAGTGTACTCTGTAGGGCTCTGGTCTTAGTAGTGTACTATGTAGGGCTCTGGTCTGTAGTAGTGTACCTATAGGGCTCTGGTCTATAGTAGTGTACTAGGTAGGGCTCTGGTCTGTAGTAGTGTACTAGGTACTGGTCTGTAGTAGTGTACTAGGTAGGGCTCTGGTCTGTAGTAGTGTACTAGGTAGGGCTCTGGTCTATAGTAGTGTACTCTGTAGGGCTCTGGTCTGTAGTAGTGTACTCTGTAGGGCTCTGGTCTGTAGTAGTGTACTATAGGGCTCTGGTCTGTAGTAGTGTACTATGTAGGGCTCTGGTCTGTAGTAGTGTACTCTGTAGGTCTCTGGTCTATAGTAGTGTACTCTGTAGGGCTCTGGTCTGTAGTAGTGTACTATACAGGGCTCTGGTCTGTAGTAGTGATATGTAGGGCTCTGGTCTGTAGTAGTGTACTCTGTAGGGCTCTGGTCTGTAGTAGTGTACTATGTAGGTCTCTGGTCTGTAGTAGTGTACTCTGTAGGGCTCTGGTCTGTAGTAGTGTACTATGTAGGGCTCTGGTCTGTAGTAGTGTACTATATAGGGCTCTGGTCTGTAGTAGTGTACTATGTAGGGCTCTGGTCTGTAGTAGTGTACTATGTAGGGCTCTGGTCTGTAGTAGTGTACTATATAGGGCTCTGGTCTGTAGTAGTGTACTATGTAGGGCTCTGGTCTGTAGTAGTGTACTATGTAGGGCTCTGGTCTGTAGTAGTGTACTATGTAGGGCTCTGGTCTGTAGTAGTGTACTATGTAGGGCTCTGGTCTGTAGTAGTGTACTCTGTAGGGCTCTGGTCTGTAGTAGTGTACTATGTAGGGCTCTGGTCTGTAGTAGTGTACTATGTAGGGCTCTGGTCTGTAGTAGTGTACTATGTAGGGCTCTGGTCTGTAGTAGTGTACTATGTAGGGCTCTGGTCTGTAGTAGTGTACTATGTAGGGCTCTGGTCTGTAGTAGTGTACTATATAGGGCTCTGGTCTATAGTAGTGTACTATGTAGGGCTCTGGTCTGTAGTAGTGTACTATGTAGGGCTCTGGTCTATAGTAGTGTACTATGTAGGGCTCTGGTCTGTAGTAGTGTACTATGTAGGGCTCTGGTCTGTAGTAGTGTACTATGTAGGGCTCTGGTCTGTAGTAGTGTACTATGTAGGGCTCTGGTCTATAGTAGTGTACTAGGTAGGGCTCTGGTCTGTAGTAGTGTACTAGGTAGGGCTCTGGTCTGTAGTAGTGTACTATATAGGGCTCTGGTCTGTAGTAGTGTACTAGGTAGGGCTCTGGTCTGTAGTAGTGTACTAGGTAGGGCTCTGGTCTGTAGTAGTGTACTAGGTAGGGCTCTGGTCTGTAGTAGTGTACTATGTAGGGCTCTGGTCTGTAGTAGTGTACTAGGTAGGGCTCTGGTCTGTAGTAGTGTACTAGGTAGGGCTCTGGTCTGTAGTAGTGTACTAGGTAGGGCTCTGGTCTGTAGTAGTGTACTCTGTAGGGCTCTGGTCTGTAGTAGTGTACTCTGTAGGGCTCTGGTCTGTAGTAGTGTACTAGGTAGGGCTCTGGTCTGTAGTAGTGTACTAGGTAGGGCTCTGGTCTGTAGTAGTGTACTATGTAGGGCTCTGGTCTGTAGTAGTGTACTCTGTAGGGCTCTGGTCTGTAGTAGTGTACTATGTAGGGCTCTGGTCTGTAGTAGTGTACTAGGTAGGGCTCTGGTCTGTAGTAGTGTACTAGGTAGGGCTCTGGTCTGTAGTAGTGTACTAGGTAGGGCTCTGGTCTGTAGTAGTGTACTAGGTAGGGCTCTGGTCTGTAGTAGTGTACTAGGTAGGGCTCTGGTCTGTAGTAGTGTACTAGGTAGGGCTCTGGTCTGTAGTAGTGTACTAGGTAGGGCTCTGGTCTGTAGTAGTGTACTATGTATGGCTCTGGTCTATATTAGTGTACTCTGTAGGGCTCTGGTCTGTAGTAGTGTACTATGTAGGGCGCTGGTCTATAGTAGTGTACTATGTAGGGCGCTGGTCTATAGTAGTGTACTAGGTAGGGCTCTGGTCTGTAGTAGTGTACTATGTAGGGCTCTGGTCTATAGTAGTGTACTATGTAGGGCTCTGGTCTGTAGTAGTGTACTATGTAGGGCTCTGGTCTGTAGTAGTGTACTATGTAGGGCTCTGGTCTGTAGTAGTGTACTATGTAGGGCTCTGGTCTATAGTAGTGTACTATACAGGGATTTTGGGATGTAACTCTGGTTAATAATATCCATTGCTACAAAGGCAGAAAACATAAATCCTTTAAAATGTCTCTGCCGTTGATTTCCCATTAAATGATAAAATAACGTAATCCGTCTTTACACCCTGTGTCAACATAAGACATGTTTTATAAGGGAATGAATTGATCTCAATGTTGATCTGGTGAAGGTTTTCTCCTGCAGTGAGGAACGATATACTGGTAGTTCAGACAGGCTGTAATGACACATCACAATTAGGGGACAAATACACGGTAATATAATATACCAGGGAGTGAAACTAGCTGGTGATAACAGGTCATCTCTTTCCCTGAAAGGAGGGAAACTAGCTGGTGATAACAGGTCATCTCTTTCCCTGAAAGGAGGGGAACTAGCTGGTGATAACAGGTCATCTCTTTCCCTGAAAGGAGGGGAACTAGCTGGTGATAACAGGTCATCTCTTTCCCTGAAAGGAGGGAAACTAGCTGGTGATAACAGGTCATCTCTTTCCCTGAAAGGAGGGAACTAGCTGGTGATAACAGGTCATCTCTTTCCCTGAAAGGAGGGAAACTAGCTGGTGATAACAGGTCATCTCTTTCCCTGAAAGGAGGGGAACTAGCTGGTGATAACAGGTCATCTCTTTCCCTGAAAGGAGGGAAACTAGCTGGTGATAACAGGTCATCTCTTTCCCTGAAAGGAGGGAAACTAGCTGGTGATAACAGGTCATCTCTTTCCCTGAAAGGAGTGAAACTAGCTGGTGATAACAGGTCATCTCTTTCCCTGAAAGGAGGGAACTAGCTGGTGATAACAGGTCATCTCTTTCCCTGAAAGGAGGGAAACTAGCTGGTGATAACAGGTCATCTCTTTCCCTGAAAGGAGGGAAACTAGCTGGTGATAACAGGTCATCTCTTTCCCTGAAAGGAGGAAACTAGCTGGTGATAACAGGTCATCTCTTTCCCTGAAAGGAGGGAAACTAGCTGGTGATAACAGGTCATCTCTTTCCCTGAAAGGAGTGAAACTAGCTGGTGATAACAGGTCATCTCTTTCCCTGAAAGGAGGGAAACTAGCTGGTGATAACAGGTCATCTCTTTCCCTGAAAGGAGGGAACTAGCTGGTGATAACAGGTCATCTCTTTCCCTGAAAGGAGGGAAACTAGCTGGTGATAACAGGTCATCTCTTTCCCTGAAAGGAGTGAAACTAGCTGGTGATAACAGGTCATCTCTTTCCCTGAAAGGAGGGAAACTAGCTGGTGATAACAGGTCATCTCTTTCCCTGAAAGGAGGGAAACTAGCTGGTGATAACAGGTCATCTCTTTCCCTGAAAGGAGGGAAACTAGCTGGTGATAACAGGTCATCTCTTTCCCTGAAAGGAGGGGAACTAGCTGGTGATAACAGGTCATCTCTTTCCCTGAAAGGAGGGAAACTAGCTGGTGATAACAGGTCATCTCTTTCCCTGAAAGGAGGGAAACTAGCTGGTGATAACAGGTCATCTCTTTCCCTGAAAGGAGGGAAACTAGCTGGTGATAACAGGTCATCTCTTTCCCTGAAAGGAGGGAAACTAGCTGGTGATAACAGGTCATCTCTTTCCCTGAAAGGAGGGAAACTAGCTGGTGATAACAGGTCATCTCTTTCCCTGAAAGGAGGGGAACTAGCTGGTGATAACAGGTCATCTCTTTCCCTGAAAGGAGGGAAACTAGCTGGTGATAACAGGTCATCTCTTTCCCTGAAAGGAGGAAACTAGCTGGTGATAACAGGTCATCTCTTTCCCTGAAAGGAGGGAAACTAGCTGGTGATAACAGGTCATCTCTTTCCCTGAAAGGAGGGAAACTAGCTGGTGATAACAGGTCATCTCTTTCCCTGAAAGGAGGGAAACTAGCTGGTGATAACAGGTCATCTCTTTCCCTGAAAGGAGGGAAACTAGCTGGTGATAACAGGTCATCTCTTTCCCTGAAAGGAGGGGAACTAGCTGGTGATAACAGGTCATCTCTTTCCCTGAAAGGAGGAAACTAGCTGGTGATAACAGGTCATCTCTTTCCCTGAAAGGAGGAAACTAGCTGGTGATAACAGGTCATCTCTTTCCCTGAAAGGAGGGAAACTAGCTGGTGATAACAGGTCATCTCTTTCCCTGAAAGGAGGGAAACTAGCTGGTGATAACAGGTCATCTCTTTCCCTGAAAGGAGAGAAACTAGCTGGTGATAACAGGTCATCTCTTTCCCTGAAAGGAGGGAAACTAGCTGGTGATAACAGGTCATCTCTTTCCCTGAAAGGAGTGAAACTAGCTGGTGATAACAGGTCATCTCTTTCCCTGAAAGGAGGGAAACTAGCTGGTGATAACAGGTCATCTCTTTCCCTGAAAGGAGGGGAACTAGCTGGTGATAACAGGTCATCTCTTTCCCTGAAAGGAGGGGAACTAGCTGGTGATAACAGGTCATCTCTTTCCCTGAAAGGAGTGAAACTAGCTGGTGATAACAGGTCATCTCTTTCCCTGAAAGGAGGGAAACTAGCTGGTGATAACAGGTCATCTCTTTCCCTGAAAGGAGGGAAACTAGCTGGTGATAACAGGTCATCTCTTTCCCTGAAAGGAGGGGAACTAGCTGGTGATAACAGGTCATCTCTTTCCCTGAAAGGAGGGAAACTAGCTGGTGATAACAGGTCATCTCTTTCCCTGAAAGGAGTGAAACTAGCTGGTGATAACAGGTCATCTCTTTCCCTGAAAGGAGGAAACTAGCTGGTGATAACAGGTCATCTCTTTCCCTGAAAGGAGGGAAACTAGCTGGTGATAACAGGTCATCTCTTTCCCTGAAAGGAGGAAACTAGCTGGTGATAACAGGTCATCTCTTTCCCTGAAAGGAGTGAAACTAGCTGGTGATAACAGGTCATCTCTTTCCCTGAAAGGAGGGAAACTAGCTGGTGATAACAGGTCATCTCTTTCCCTGAAAGGAGGGAAACTAGCTGGTGATAACAGGTCATCTCTTTCCCTGAAAGGAGAGAAACTAGCTGGTGATAACAGGTCATCTCTTTCCCTGAAAGGAGTGAAACTAGCTGGTGATAACAGGTCATCTCTTTCCCTGAAAGGAGGGAAACTAGCTGGTGATAACAGGTCATCTCTTTCCCTGAAAGGAGGGAAACTAGCTGGTGATAACAGGTCATCTCTTTCCCTGAAAGGAGGGAAACTAGCTGGTGATAACAGGTCATCTCTTTCCCTGAAAGGAGGGAAACTAGCTGGTGATAACAGGTCATCTCTTTCCCTGAAAGGAGGGGAACTAGCTGGTGATAACAGGTCATCTCTTTCCCTGAAAGGAGGGAAACTAGCTGGTGATAACAGGTCATCTCTTTCCCTGAAAGGAGTGAAACTAGCTGGTGATAACAGGTCATCTCTTTCCCTGAAAGGAGTGAAACTAGCTGGTGATAACAGGTCATCTCTTTCCCTGAAAGGAGGAAACTAGCTGGTGATAACAGGTCATCTCTTTCCCTGAAAGGAGGGGAACTAGCTGGTGATAACAGGTCATCTCTTTCCCTGAAAGGAGGGGAACTAGCTGGTGATAACAGGTCATCTCTTTCCCTGAAAGGAGTGAAACTAGCTGGTGATAACAGGTCATCTCTTTCCCTGAAAGGAGGGGAAACTAGCTGGTGATAACAGGTCATCTCTTTCCCTGAAAGGAGTGAAACTAGCTGGTGATAACAGGTCATCTCTTTCCCTGAAAGGAGGGAAACTAGCTGGTGATAACAGGTCATCTCTTTCCCTGAAAGGAGGGAAACTAGCTGGTGATAACAGGTCATCTCTTTCCCTGAAAAGGGGAAACTAGCTGGTGATAACAGGTCATCTCTTTCCCTGAAAGGAGTGAAACTAGCTGGTGATAACAGGTCATCTCTTTCCCTGAAAGGAGGGAAACTAGCTGGTGATAACAGGTCATCTCTTTCCCTGAAAGGAGGGGAACTAGCTGGTGATAACAGGTCATCTCTTTCCCTGAAAGGAGTGAAACTAGCTGGTGATAACAGGTCATCTCTTTCCCTGAAAGGAGGGAAACTAGCTGGTGATAACAGGTCATCTCTTTCCCTGAAAGGAGGGGAACTAGCTGGTGATAACAGGTCATCTCTTTCCCTGAAAGGAGGGAAACTAGCTGGTGATAACAGGTCATCTCTTTCCCTGAAAGGAGGGGAACTAGCTGGTGATAACAGGTCATCTCTTTCCCTGAAAGGAGGGAAACTAGCTGGTGATAACAGGTCATCTCTTTCCCTGAAAGGAGGGGAACTAGCTGGTGATAACAGGTCATCTCTTTCCCTGAAAGGAGGGAAACTAGCTGGTGATAACAGGTCATCTCTTTCCCTGAAAGGAGGGAAACTAGCTGGTGATAACAGGTCATCTCTTTCCCTGAAAGGAGGAAACTAGCTGGTGATAACAGGTCATCTCTTTCCCTGAAAGGAGGGAAACTAGCTGGTGATAACAGGTCATCTCTTTCCCTGAAAGGAGGGAAACTAGCTGGTGATAACAGGTCATCTCTTTCCCTGAAAGGAGGGAAACTAGCTGGTGATAACAGGTCATCTCTTTCCCTGAAAGGAGGGAAACTAGCTGGTGATAACAGGTCATCTCTTTCCCTGAAAGGAGGGAAACTAGCTGGTGATAACAGGTCATCTCTTTCCCTGAAAGGAGGGAAACTAGCTGGTGATAACAGGTCATCTCTTTCCCTGAAAGGAGGGAAACTAGCTGGTGATAACAGGTCATCTCTTTCCCTGAAAGGAGGGAAACTAGCTGGTGATAACAGGTCATCTCTTTCCCTGAAAGGAGGGAAACTAGCTGGTGATAACAGGTCATCTCTTTCCCTGAAAGGAGGGGAACTAGCTGGTGATAACAGGTCATCTCTTTCCCTGAAAGGAGTGAAACTAGCTGGTGATAACAGGTCATCTCTTTCCCTGAAAGGAGGGAAACTAGCTGGTGATAACAGGTCATCTCTTTCCCTGAAAGGAGTGAAACTAGCTGGTGATAACAGGTCATCTCTTTCCCTGAAAGGAGTGAAACTAGCTGGTGATAACAGGTCATCTCTTTCCCTGAAAGGAGGGGAACTAGCTGGTGATAACAGGTCATCTCTTTCCCTGAAAGGAGGGAAACTAGCTGGTGATAACAGGTCATCTCTTTCCCTGAAAGGAGGGGAACTAGCTGGTGATAACAGGTCATCTCTTTCCCTGAAAGGAGGGGAACTAGCTGGTGATAACAGGTCATCTCTTTCCCTGAAAGGAGGGAAACTAGCTGGTGATAACAGGTCATCTCTTTCCCTGAAAGGAGGGAAACTAGCTGGTGATAACAGGTCATCTCTTTCCCTGAAAGGAGTGGAACTAGCTGGTGATAACAGGTCATCTCTTTCCCTGAAAGGAGGGGAACTAGCTGGTGATAACAGGTCATCTCTTTCCCTGAAAGGAGGGAAACTAGCTGGTGATAACAGGTCATCTCTTTCCCTGAAAGGAGTGAAACTAGCTGGTGATAACAGGTCATCTCTTTCCCTGTAGGGAGTGAAACTAGCTGGTGATAACAGGTCATCTCTTTCCCTGAAAGGAGGGGAACTAGCTGGTGATAACAGGTCATCTCTTTCCCTGAAAGGAGTGAAACTAGCTGGTGATAACAGGTCATCTCTTTCCCTGAAAGGAGAGAAACTAGCTGGTGATAACAGGTCATCTCTTTCCCTGAAAGGAGGGAAACTAGCTGCTGATAACAGGTCATCTCTTTCCCTGAAAGGAGGGAAACTAGCTGGTGATAACAGGTCATCTCTTTCCCTGAAAGGAGGGAAACTAGCTGCTGATAACAGGTCATCTCTTTCCCTGAAAGGAGGGAAACTAGCTGGTGATAACAGGTCATCTCTTTCCCTGAAAGGAGGGAAACTAGCTGGTGATAACAGGTCATCTCTTTCCCTGAAAGGAGGAAACTAGCTGGTGATAACAGGTCATCTCTTTCCCTGAAAGGAGGGAAACTAGCTGGTGATAACAGGTCATCTCTTTCCCTGAAAGGAGGGAAACTAGCTGGTGATAACAGGTCATCTCTTTCCCTGAAAGGAGGAAACTAGCTGGTGATAACAGGTCATCTCTTTCCCTGAAAGGAGAGAAACTAGCTGGTGATAACAGGTCATCTCTTTCCCTGAAAGGAGGGAAACTAGCTGGTGATAACAGGTCATCTCTTTCCCTGAAAGGAGGAAACTAGCTGGTGATAACAGGTCATCTCTTTCCCTGAAAGGAGGAAACTAGCTGCTGATAACAGGTCATCTCTTCCCTGAAAGGAGAGAAACTAGCTGGTGATAACAGGTCATCTCTTTCCCTGAAAGGAGGGAAACTAGCTGCTGATAACAGGTCATCTCTTTCCCTGAAAGGAAACAGAGGAGTTGTTTTCTGCCACTAAATGAATTAGTTTTTTCTCAAATCACCGATCTGTTACACACACACACACACACACACACACACACACACACACACACACACACACACACACACACACACACACACACACACACACACACACACACACACACACACACACACACACACACACACACACACAGAGATCTGAGCTGAGACATCAAGTGATGAAACCAGCGTTCTGTCTTCAAAGCTTCATGAGCCACTCTGATGTCACTGGAACCCGTGTACGTGTCAGAGCGGAGGTTTTTGATCCCTTCTCTTCTCTCTGGTCTAAAGTAGTGTACTATGAGCCACTCTGATGTCACTGAAACCCGTGTACGTGTCAGAGCGGAGGTTTTTGATCCCTTCTCTTCTCTCTGGTCTAAAGTAGTGTACTATGAGCCACTCTGATGTCACTATAAACAGCTCCGTTCTGC